>NC_133778.1:23356285-23360514 GCF_003597395.2 Chelonoidis abingdonii | reverse complement strand
TCGCACGGTAATTGGCCTCCGGGTGGATCCACAGTGCACCACTGTGACTGCTCTGGACGCAATCTGAACCTTGGACTGCACTGGCCAGGTAGACAGGAAAAGCCCTGCAAACTTTTGAATTTCATTTCCGTTTGGCAGCGTGGGAGAGCTCACCAGCCAGGTGACACGCAGAGCTCATCAGCACAGGTAACAATGCACGTCTCCTGAGAATCAAAAAGAGCTCCAGCATGACCGCACGGGAGGTACTGGATCTGATCGCTATATGGGAGAGGATTCTGTGCTAACAGAACTCCATTCGAAAGAGACAAATGAAAAAACATTTGAAAAAATTTCCAGGCTAGTAATGGAAACGGAGCCACACTAGGGATCAGTGAGTGCAGAGTGAAAGTTAGGAGCTCAGACAAGCCTACCAGAAAACCAAAGAAGCAAATGGAAGGTAGGGCAGGGCTGAAAACATCCGCTTTCTACGCTGAGCTGCGCTTAGTGTGGCCGCGTGCACTCGACTTTATACAATCTGTTTTATAAAACCGGTTTATGTAAAATCGGAATAATCCCGTAGTGTAGACGTACCCTTTGTCTTTTCCTTCTCTCTGTCCTCCCCTAGCAGGCACTTCCCCCTCCCCCCTTAACCTCCATCCCCATCTCAGCAGAATTTATTCTATCTCCGTTCCTCCTCTCTGCTTTCCATCACGCCCCACTAGCACTCAGATAACAATGATGATGTGCATGGTATTAGACCTGACAAGAATATTCCATCCTCATTCCCTCCTCCCTGTCCTACGGAAGCTGTTCCATCTCTGTGAGAGTTTTTTCCTTTGCCAGCTCTATTTCTATATCTGCATTTGTTCTATATGCACCTCCAGTGACAGCTACTGTACCCAGGTCAGGCGCCAGTGCAGGTGGGAGTGCCTGGCTTGTTTCAGCCCAGAACCAAGGCCAACCCTTCTCATGCTTGCTGACTGCAGCCTGCAGCTATGGGGTACTTATTAGCTTTTCTATTCACTTCACTCTGAAGGGACCTGAGATGCTTTGTGTCCATTTTGCCATTAACATACTAGCTTGGTGGAAACCAGACCAATTTTGCAGCCCTCTCTCTATCCTCCTGAAATACTGCTTTTATAATGTTTTGACACCTTTTGCTTTTTTTTTTCCTTTTTCTGGTACTGAAAGAATTAAATTCCCCTTTAATGACATTATAACTTTTTACTACTTTTTCACTTTAATTTTTTTAATGTTATTTCTAGTATTTGTAGAGAGGGGAGAGACTTTGCTTCGCTCTGGACTCGTGCCCGCAATTCTATGTGACGACCAGAGAAGCGTATCGTCTGCTGCTGGACGTAGTGCAAGGAATGCTAGGAGCTGGGAATCCTGGTGCCATAAGTGAAGAACATGGATCACACTATCATCACTCCAAGAGCTAGAACTATGCTAGAGAGGACCCTGAAGGATACCATCTGCTGGCAATATATGGAAAACCTGAAACAAAAGCTTGGCCAGGGAAAGGCATTCAAGGTGACGTGCAAGTGGGATGCCAGCAACTACTTCCTCCCCAGGGACAGCTTCACCCAATTTGCCAACTGGAGATTCATCCACAGGGCCTGGCTCTACTGTGTTGTGCTGAACAGAGCCATCTGCCACAGGAATCGGGACAAGCGATGCAGGAAGTGTGGCTATGCCAATGAGACGTTACCCCATGTCCTGTGTAGCTGCAAGCCCCATTCCAGAGACTGGCAGCTGTGACACAATGCCATCCAGGATCACCTGGCCAGAGCCATCCCGCCACTTGTGGGGAAGGTTACAGTGAACTCTGCCATCCCCAGAGTTGGCCATCATCATCACTAATGTGGACTGAAAGAAGGCCATCATGGTGGACATCACAGTGCCCTTTGAGAACATGACCCTGGCCTTCCATGATGCCCGAGCTTGAAAAGTGGAGAAATATGCCCCTCTGGCCGAAACGTTGAGAGCTAAGGGTTACCAGGTTAAGACGCGCACAAATCGTCAAGAGCCTTGGGTGCATGGGATCCAGTAACAAGTGAGTGTTTAGAGAATGCGGAATTGGTCAACGCTACGCTTGGCTGATGTGGCAACTTATGGTGTCGGATGCCACCAGATGGTCGAGGGACATCTACATAGAACACATCACCGGACATCAGCAATGCCAGGAGAGATGAGCTGAAGTGCCGATGAGAAGCATAGTCAGTAAAGTAACTGAAATACTTCCCTCATGGATTATATTTTCTAAATGGACAATCTACCTAATTCTCCATTACTAAGGGACTATCTTCATTCATTGACATATATGCTTTCCACAACCAACTTTCTGTATAACTTTTCATGACTGATGTACCCAAATATTTGGATGCTAAGATCTAAACTGTAGTCTTAAATTTACTCACCTAAATTTGGGTTGCTGCTGATTATGCACTATACGTATCTCATGACTTTAAAAACAAACTTTGTATTTGTGGATAATCTAAGCACTATACTCAGAAGTACAGACACTCTTTTCTCAATCTGTGTATTATATAATTTTAACAATAGCTTTAATAAAATGTTTATGTCTAGGGCTCAGGGCCCCATTGTGCTCAGAGCTGTGTAGACATTTGAAATAAGATAGTCCTGGCTGCAGACAGGTCAGAGATAATGGCAGGATGCAACAGCAGGATGTTTGAAGAAATTAACTTCATAGGAATTTCTGCACATACAGGCATCTTGTTTGCAAAATAACAACCTGGTTAGCTTGCTAGCCTTTTGGAGCCAAGTTCACATCTGATAAAAGTAGGTATAACTTATTTTGGGGGAAGTTGTATGGTATGTCAAGGAAGCTCTATGGCCTGTGTTATCTACGAGGTCAGACTAGATGATTACAGTAGTCCCTTCTGGCCTTTGAATCTATGAATCCTACTAATTATTTTTGTGTGGCCAGGTCTTTTCTTAGGTGAAATTCCTTCATGCAGGTGTTCTGAGGCCATGGGTTCCTATCATCTGATGTGTAATGGAAGAGCAAGCAGAGGGGAACACTTCTGTAAGACACCATGGATTTTCCTCTTGAGAAAAATCAGAAAGGACGCCATATTCCTTACTGTTGGGGATCTCTCTTATCCCAGACAGCTCAGATTTCGTTCTCCGACTGCAAAGAGACAGGCAACAACCAGCAAGAATCCCACTATCAAGTTCTTTATTGTAGCATGCCATACAACAGAGAACTGCCCATCTCACTCCATACAGAACCAGTCCCCCTTCACAAATTTAAACTGCTTTTTATTAGCTATTCTGTCGCGTCATCACTGTACCTTCCCAGCATTTGTTCCCAGCATACAAAACAAAGAAAAACTGTTACTTCTTGATAACTTCATGCTTAGTACAAAAAAGAATACATGTTACTTTAAAAAGTGTCTGTAAGCATTTTTCTTTCCCATCCTCTACATTCTCTTATCTAGCAAGGTCACACAGATGTCTGTGCTGGTCTGTCTACCCCAGCCAGTAAATTAACCAGTAGGCCTTGCTGTGTTATTGCTAAGCTGAACTGGGGTGCTAAGCAGAATTAGGCCAGAACCACACTCATCATTACTATCTAAATACAAGCCATGTAAGCTCTGAGAAGGGGACACTGGAACTTTTCCTTTTGGTGTGGACTGGCCCAAGGGTTACTTTTTGTTAAAGAGACTTTCTGATTGGCGATGAGGGTCAATCCCAAGTCCTTAAGAGTCTTGACCCCCCTTGCGGAGATGGCTCTAGGGCAGTTTTGACTGGTGTGATAGGCTGGGGACGCTGTACCAGACGGCCCTGGCCAAGTGAGGGCCTGCAGGCTGGGGGTGGCTGTGCACAACATGGGGGAGATCAGAGGGCTCCATGTCAGCAGGGGCATTATGTGCTATGGGGCAGGGGCAGGGGCCCCCCGACTTTCCCTAGCTCTAGACGTGCCCCCTCAGTGAGAGCCAGACACGGCCAAGGCCCCTGCAGGCCCCGCCCTCACCCGCTGGAAGCGCGCGGGGCGGCCCCAGCCTGCCCCGTGACCCAGCTCGCGCTCTCCCGTCCTCCGCACACACAGCGCGCGCACCACGGGGCGCGACCCCAGGCCTCTAGAGGGTTATTCTACCTCCCGCTGCCACTCCCCCCTCCCCACCGGCTCTTCCGCCTCCTCCCTCCGCGGAAACCGCTTCACCCACACTCCCTGCCCAGTCCACCCCTTTCTGGTCGTCACGCGGGCTGTTCCATCTTCCTTC
>NC_133778.1:23315565-23355880 GCF_003597395.2 Chelonoidis abingdonii | reverse complement strand
GGGGCCGCTCCGGCCCCGTGCGGGGCTGGGCGGTGCGGCCGCAGCGGGCTCTGGGCCCTGGTCGCCTGTCAGGGACCCGGGCTTGGGCTGTCACCGGAGCCGGGCCGCTCTGGGCTGTCCCGCGCCCGGCTGGCGCTGCTCTCCGGGGGCCTCACCCGGGGTGGGGAGCCCCCCTGCCGGGCTGGTGGGGATGAGTCTGCTCCGGTTTTAGCCTTGTCAGCTAGGAAAGGGGTTTTCTCCACGGGGATTGGCCGGGAGCCCCCCTCCCAGGGCAGCACCTACATGTTCGGGAGTGTCGGGTCATAAGAAAGAGTCGCTGAATGTTAGTGACTCCAGCTAACGTAATCTTACATTTACGTGCCTCTTTTCATCCTGATCGCGTGAGTGTGTATGAACTACTTCACCAGCCAGGGGCAGGCAGCCACCTCTGAGGTGAAATTTGACGCCTTTTTAACGGCATCTAATGATGTTACATGATGGTTTAGGATGAAAGTGAGCAAAACATTCAATCAGAAGCAATCAGGCAAGATATTTGGTAGGATGAAAGAATAATAAAGTGTCTTGGCTGAGTTAGGCCAACACCCCATTATAACGACCCAGAGTGCTGCTGGAAGTACCACATTACTCCTATCTTGCTGGTCACTTGTGAAATCACTTTAATATCACTTCCTTCAGAACCCTGGACTTCTTTTTGGGGTCTTCAAGTGTTAACCAGGTCTGACTCTTCTTAGCAAATGAGAGATGACATTTCCAGTATTACAAGTCAAGCAAAGCTTTAGCTTTAATTTTAAGATATGAATAACTTCGTGGTAGCTCCTTTTATTGTAAGTTTCATATTTTGGTTTTCAGGAGGGTAAGCATCAGTCCCCTATAGTCCTTTGCAACTTTGCTTCCTCTCTTTCTAGATGTAGTTTTCCTGTTTGCTGAAACTGTAAAGGTTATTTTTCTACAACCTGTTGAAGTTTCCTGATATTAAGCATTCAGAGTTTGCTGCAAATGTCATGCTATCTTTTCCACCCTTTATTAAACTGGGTTAAGTTTGGTGTTTTTTTTTCCATAGGATTTTTACAATTGGCCTGATGAATCCTTTGAAGAAATGGATAGCACACTAGCTGTTCAACAGGTATTTTTTGTTCTAATAAATATTTTTTCATATGTATAAGTTTAGTCACCCAAATCTTGTGACTTTTGGCAAGATGTGAGCAACAGGGCACATTCTCTTCTTGGTTGTGATATAGTTATTCAAAAATAATTTCGTAATTCCATAGAGAAATAGAAATCGGTGTACTGGTTAATACAGTAATTTTGTGTGTAGAAATCACTAGAATCCTGGTTTCCGGTTTCACCAGTTGAACAGGTTTTATTGCTACCTGGTAAAACTCTGCTCCTCTTACCATTTCTCATGCAGGGAAGACATGTTTTTCACACACTGTATTTTGGGGACATTTGCTTTGTTCCTTCTCCACCTATTGCTACTTTCTTTTTTTTTTTGGTCCTCTTACTTTGGTCCATCAACACAGCTGTTCAATTCCAGCTAGACTAAAGAAATAAGTAGCTGTTATCCTTACTGTAATAGCTAGTAAGTATATATCCAAGTAGCTAGAGTTGTGGCACAGTCCTAAATATGGAGTCTTACTATCTTAAAACAATTTTCAGAAATTATTACTTTTTCTTCTCAGTATATCCAACAAAACATAAGAGCAGACTGTTCTAACATTGACAAAATCCTGGAGCCTCCTGAAGGGCAGGATGAAGGTGTATGGAAGTATGAACATTTACGGTAAGAATTCATGCTTTGTCAAAATGTAGAATCAGAAATCTCACCGCACTGATTAGCAGTAGTAATGAATCATAATAGTCTGACTCTTATAGACTCTAAATATTTTTGTTTATAACTGTTTTTTTAAAAAAAACCTACAAGAGCAAAACTTTGTACTATTAAACATTTTAGAATTATGTATTAGTAAGAGATTTGTAGTCTTAACAATGGAATTTATTTGCTCCTTTTCTGATTACCAAATTCATTGTTGTGAGGATTCCCTTAAACTCCCTTTTGCTTTTAAAAATTTGTGATGTCAACATACATGTGTTTAAAATAAGACAGACAAACTTCTAGAATTGGACTGCAAAGATTTATATCAGTGTGGACTGAAAGGACAGCCATGAGTTTCCACAGCGCCTCCCCCACTCAATCTCATTAACTCAGTGGTCCCCAACCTTTTCGTCTAACAGGCGCCAGAAAGACCGTGGCGGCGGTGGAGCATCTGCCGAAATGCCGCCAAATTTCTGCGGCATTTCGGTGGCGACGCCTCTTGATGATGTTGCCGGCAAGTGACATCATCGAGAGGTGTTGCCTCCAAAATGCCGCAGAAATTTGGCGGCATTTCGGCAGATGCTCCACCGCTGGCCAGGACGCGGGCGCATTTAGATGCCCTCGCGGGCACCATGGCACCCACAGGCACTGTGTTGGGGACCCCTGCATTAACTCCTTACTTTCACTTACTAAAATATGAATATTGTAATCTTTAGATGCTCTCCAGAATAGCCTTTAGCTATGAGGCTGGTTTTTAACAAACTGTTAAGAAAATATTTTTTGTAGTAAACATGTTCTCCATTTTTATTTCAGTCACTATCAGAGAAATTGTGACAGTTTTTCTGGCTTTCTCTTTGTCTATTAGCTGTTACATTACATTGGTTAAGCTGGCTACCTAGATGCCTTTTATGTCTACAAACTGTCCTTGTTACTGAAAGTGTTTGTTTTATTATCGTACAGAATCAATGTTCTGCTCACTGATATTTCCACCCTTATTCTGCTTTGAGACTTAAGCTCTTAAGTGCCTATATTTCTTTTGAAAATGGGACTTAGATGCCTAAGTTAGTCACTTCTGAAAATTTTACACTGCTTCCTCCAAAGCATTAAATCTTCTCTAAACTGTCTGCTAGTGTGTGCTTGAGAGTGAGGCAATCAGCAGCTTTCACACATAACCTCACTGCATTACACCTCAACTCAGGCTGGCTTAAAGAAAGGTACTCCTGAAGGTCTCAGTAGTCATCTCTTGAGCATTTGGGGATGGCAGTAAAGCCACAGAATTGGACTTTCAGGGTATAGCATAGATGGGTTTGATCAGTTTGCATCTTATGATCTGTGTTTCTTCAGTGCATGTTTAAGGGATTTTACTATTTTTTTCTTAAACATGAATTGATATCAAAGGCAAATTTGTAAAATGTAGATTTTCCTAGGGGAGAAAATATATTCCTAGTGTCAGCTATCGGAATGCTATTCAGTTTATCCTTTTTGACAAAGGAGAAAACTCAAATATAGTTGTATGAGTTCCTCTGAATGAATAATAAATTAAATTTTTCTGACTTTTCTTTTTGTATTCCTGTCATCTTATAGTCTCCTTTTGTTTTTTTCCTTGTATATTCTACAGATATGTTCAAAGATTCTAAATTTGTCATAGATGCTGAGATTTTGAACCATATTTTTTACATTTGATCTCATTCCTCTTCTGCTTTCTACACCCCAGAAGAAACCAATGTAATTTTTAAAACCACTAGAGATGCATAAAACCATTAGTGTTTATGACAAGTTATTTGCGTTAAAATGTTTCCATTAGGGAAACTGTTTTAATAATGATATATTTAAATTTCTAGACAATTCTGTCTCGAGCTCAATGGACTTGCTGTCAAGCTTCAGGTAACTCTTTTCTTGTTCTCTAATTTTTGTGTCAGAGACTAGGTTGTTTTTGTATTTTTAAATGTAATATTAGCTCACAAAGCTTTGCAAACTTTTAGCTCACATATTTTTAGTCACCGTGACTTTAGGTACATAGTTTTAGGATTCCAGAAGACTTTAGTTGATCAAGTAGCTTTAAAATCTTTTTCTGATTTTAAAGAATTGAGTTAAATTATTAATAATGATCAAATCTTGCTTTCTCTGTTTGGTATTTTATTAACTGAACAACTGTTTCAACAGAGTGAATGCCACCCAGATACATGCACTCAGATGACAGCAACTGAACAATGGATTTTTCTTTGTGCAGCCCATAAAACTCCTAAAGAGGTAAGGAGGGTAGTTTTTGAAATATATCTGTGAAGGCTCATATTTTCTTCAGGGATCCATGCACAGAAGGGGCCATCTGTGCATATCTTGTCTTAATCAAATGCAAGGGCTATGTGGGAATGCGACTTTCATAGCAGTACTCCCTGCTTGCTTCTCACATCTTCCATAGTGACTCATAGGAGGCTGAAGAGCAGGGAACCAGCTGCTCCCTGTAACAGTCTCATGCAGATCCCTACTTCCCCCTCACCTTTTGTGTGGGAATCTGGAAGAATACTCCCTGTTTGCTTCTCACGTCTTCCACAGTGACTCATAGGAGGCTGAAGAGCAGGGAACCAGCTGCTCTCCGTAACAGTCTCATGCAGATCCCTACTTCCCCCTCACCTTTTGTGTGGGAATCTGGAAGAGTAATATAGCTTTAATCTGTATTAAATTTTCTCTGGTCACCTCAATAGTTGTTTGTGTCCAATCAGATATCAGGAATGGCAATATACAAAAACCTGTAGGAGAGCACTTCAACCTCCCTGGCCACACTATAGCAGACCTTAAGGTGGCCATCCTGCAGCAAAAAAACTTCAGGACCAGACTTCAAAGAGAAACTGCTGAGCTTCAGTTCATCTGCAAATTTGACACCATCAGCTCTGGACTAAACAAAGACTGTGAATGGCTTGCCAATTACAGAACCAGTTTCTCCTCCCTTGGTTTTCACACCTCTACTGCTAGAACAGGGCCCCATCCTCCCTGATTGAACTAACCTCGTTATCTCTAGCTTGCTTGCTAGCATATATATACCTGCCCCTGGAAATTTCCACTACCTGCGTCTGACGAAGTGGGTATTCACCCACGAAAGCTCACGCTCCAAAACGTCTGTTAGTCTATAAGGTGCCACAGGATTCTCTGCTGCTTTAGCCATGGAGACTGCTCTTTCTTCTCAGCCCTGGAGAAAGTTCCCTTTTAGGGGAGGGTTGAAGAACTCAGGTGGGATGGTTTGGGGATGGTTGCTGTGCCATTGCATTCGCTGCTGTACAGAGCAATAAAAATACCTGTTCCATAGCTAGAAGTTCAGCATATTTCACCAGAAATACACCTCTACCCTAATATAACGTGACTCAATATAATATGAATTTGGATATAACGCAGTAAAGCAGTGCTACGGGTGGGGTGGAGGTGGCGACGCAGTGCGCTCCAGCGGATCAAAGCAAGTTGTATATAATGCGGTTTCACCTATAACACGGTAAGATTTTTTGGCTCCCGAGGACAGCGTTATATCGGGGTAGAGGTGTAATGTGCACTTGCGGGGGGGGGGAGTGGAAAGGCATAATAAGCACATGATGACACCTTCCCTTTGAAGTAAGTGAAGAAAGAAGTTTGAGGGAGGTGGGAAACAAACTTTCTCAACCAGAAATGGAATTGAAAGTGAATATCCAAAATCAGAAAAAGGAACCATCCCGAATCTTGGTTAGTGTTTTCAGCAGAGGTAGCGTTCCATATTTTGTTTTCCTTTCTTCACTGAAACTGACTTCTCGGCTCTTTAGAGCTCAGATCAAGTGTAGTACCTGTTCTTATCAGTTTAATATCTGTTATTTCCTTTATTTGAGAACTGTGTATTAAATTGATTTTTGAAAGAGGGGGTTGGAATAGGAGCTTGCTCTGTCCACCTCATGCATTGGCTGGCATTGCAGTGTTCTTAATAATTGGAAAGTAGTGAAATGGCCAGGCTAAAACTGAATGAAATGTTACATGAATTTACTTCTTATTTTCTGTGTCCTCAAGCTAACAGTGTTTGTCATCTAAAATTCAGTACAGAATAATTATGGGGTATTGATGAAAGGAGAAGGGAAATTGATATTTTGCTACTCCTTCATGGGTGTTGATGTGTTTCACATGTCCAGACTAGTGTGTTAGCGTGGAATATTTGTCACTCAGTCAGTGAGATCTATCTTTAACCCTGCATGATTAAAACAGTTAAGTATAGGGATTTTAAATTTTCCATGGCTTGGTCTGCTACAGCACAGACCAAGGGCTGGTTCCTTCTAGTATGTTGACAGGCACAATGATGACCAGTCACCGCCAGGATTTTCACACGCTCCAGCTCTTTCTCTGCTTTTCCAGTTTGTCCTGCCTCATTCTGAACATAAGAACGGCCGTACTAGGTCACACCAAAGGTCCGTCTAGCCAATATCCTGTCTGCTGACAATGGCCAATGCCAGGTGCCCCAGAGGGATTGAACCTAACAGGCAATGATCAAGTGATCTCTCTCCTGCCATCTATCTCCATTCTCTGACAAACAGAGGCTACGGACACCATTTCTTACCCGTCCTGGCTAATAGCCATTTATGGACTTAACCACCATGAAATTATCCAGTTCTCTTTTAAATGCTGTTATAGTCCCAGCCTTCACAACCTCCTCAGGTAAGGAGTTCCACAAGTTGTCTGTGTGCTGCGTGAAGAAGAACTTCCTTTTATTTGTTTTAAACCTGCTGCCTATTAATTTCATTTGTGACCCCTAGTTCTTGTATTTGGGAATAAGTAAATAACTTTTCCTTATCACTTTCTCCACATCACTCATGATTTTAATATACCTCTATCATATCCCCCCTAGTCACTCTTCCAAGCTGAGAGTCCTAGCCTCTTTATCTTTCCTCATATGGGACCCTCTCCAAACCCTAATCATTTTAGTTGCCCTTTTCTGACACTTTTTTTAGTGCCAGTATATCTTTTTGAGATGAGGAGACACATCTATACGCAATGTGCGCGTACCATCGATTATATAAGGGCAATAATATATTCTCAGTCTTATTCTCGACCCCCTTTTCAATAATTCTAACATCCTGTTTGCTTTTTTGACTGACTCTGCACACTGCGTGGACATCTTCAGAGAACTATCCCGATGACTCCAAGATCTTTTTCCTGACTCGTTGTAGCTAAATTAGCCCCATCATATTGTGTATATATAGTTGGGGTTATTTTTTCAATGTAATTACTTTACATTTATCCATATTAAATTTCATTTGCATTTTGTTGCCCACACTTAGTTTTGTGAGATATTTTTGAAGTTCTTCATGGGCTGCTTTGTCTTAACTATCCTGAGCAGTTTAGTTTCGTCTGCAAACTTTGCCACTTCACTGTTTACCCCTTTCCAGATCATTTATGAATAAGTTGAATAGGATTGGTCTGAGGACTGCTTTGGGAACACCATAGTTACCCTCTCCATTCTGAGAATTTACCATAATTCCTACCTTTTGTTCCCTGTCTTTTAACCAGTTCTCAATCCATGAAAGGACTTCCCTTTTATCCCTTGACAGCTTAATTTACATAAGAGCCTTTGGTGAGGTACCTTGTCAAAGGCTTTCTGGAATCTAACTACATTATGTCCACTGGATCCCTTGTCCACATGTTTGTTGACCCTTCAAAGAACTCTAATAGATTAGCAAGACACGATTTCCCTTTAAGAAACCATGTTGACTATTGCTCAGGTTGTTTTTCTATGTGTCTGACAATTTTATTCTTTACTATTGTTCAACTAATTTGCCCGGTACTGACATTGACTTACCGGTCTGTAATTGCCGGGATCACGCTAGATCCTTTTTAATATATTGGCGTTACATTAGCTAACGTCAGTCATTGGGTACAGAAGCCAATTTAAAGGACAGGTTTCACACTTAGTTACTAGTTGTGCAACTTCACATTTGAGTTCTTTCAGAACTCTTGGGTGAATGCTATCTGGTCCGGTGACTTGTTAATGTTGAGTTTATCAATTAATTCAAAACCTCCTTTAGTGGACTTCAGTCTGTGACAGTTCCTCAGATCTGTCACATACAAAGCCGGCTCAGTTGGGAATCTCCCTAACATCTTCAGCCATGAAGACTGAAGCAATGAATCCATTTAGTTTCTCCGCAATGACTTTATCGTCTTTAAGCGCTCCTTTTGTATCTCGATCATCCAGGGGCCACTGGTTGTTTAGCAGGCTTCCTGCTTCTGAGTGTACTTAAAAAACATTTTTTGTTATACCTTTGGAGTTTTGGCTAGCCGTTCTTCAACTCCTCTTTGGCTTTTCTTATTCACTCTTGCTTAATTTAGCAGTGTTTATGCTCCTTTCTATTTGCCTCACTAGGATTTGACTTCCACTTTTTAAAGGAAGTCTTTTTATCTCTCACTGCTTCTTTTACATGGTTGTTAAGCCATGTGGCTCTTTTTTAGTTCTTTACTGTTTTAATTTGGGGTTACATTGAAGTTGGGCCTCTATTATGGTGTCTTTAAAAAGCGCCCATGCAGCTTGCAGGGATTTCACTTTAGTCACTGTACTTTAAACTTCTGTTCAACTAACTCCCTCATTTTTGCATAGTTCCCCTTTTGAATTAAATGCCACAGTATTGGGCTGTTGAGATGTTCTTCCCACACAGGGATGTTGAATGCTTATTGTATTATGGTCACTATTTCAAGCGGTCCTGTAATAGTTATAGTCCATGGTCTGCCTCGTGACTGAGCGCATGGAGCCCAAACTAACTTGTAGGTGGTGGGATGAACTTTTTTTTTGGCAGTGGTCTTCCATTATAGAACTTCTGTCATGTCAGTTGCTAAAGAAGACTTAATTAGAACATCTACTCCTGTGCATATGCCCGATTGCCAAAAAACCAATCTCCTGAAATAATGCAATCGGGTACTTGGAGCTATAATTAAAATAACATGGGAGGCAGAGACAGCAATTTTGAATTCCAGAAGTTTTACAGAGTTTTTATAAGGGTTTGAGTAAACTTCCCCCAGATGAGAGCTATGTGATGTATCAGACAATTCTGTGTGAAATATTGTGTGATGCAGTTTCATATCTGTTTTCCCCCCTAATGTTTTTTAGTGTCCTGCTATAGACTACACCAGGCACACACTTGATGGAGCTGCATGTCTTCTGAATAGCAATAAATATTTCCCCAGCAGGTAAAACTCTTAGAAGTATTATCTTTAACTTCTTTATTTTTGGGGGGGGGGGGGGGGGGAGATTTACATTCAGAAAATCTTGTTCATAGGTGGAACAAATCTGAAACAGTGTTTGGTAATGCAAATGGTTTTTCATTTATCTAATAGAATAAATTACTGTATTGTTCATATGTAGTATTACAGAATATGATGAAAAATACTAAATGTGGCAGCATATCCACAATTCCTGTTGTTGTTAAGTATGGGAAGAGGTCCTGCTTTTAGTGCTGCTCTGCCACCAGCTTGTTAGAGGTAAAACAGAGGTGTCTAAGGGACTATATTACCAATCCAACTTAATCAAGTTGGGTTTTCCAGTGTGGTCTAGGTCTCCAGTGGGGAAAATCCCACTTCAAAGGAGGGAGGGGGTTGTGGTGGCTCAAGGTAGTGCTAGACCTGCTGTGCTGGGAAACCCACACCAAACTAGTGCAGTCCCAAAAGTGGACACCACTGACTGCAAAGAGGCCTGGCTAAGGACATGCACTGATTCAGTTTCTCAGGTAGTCTCCATGCCAATTTATGGAACCCTGGATGGAAAAGTACAAGCTGAGTTTTCTGGGGAAGAGCCTCCATGGAGCACAGTGGTCCTGCTGGGGAAGGAGTGTGCAGTTTGCATCCCTCTGTGCTAGAAATGGGAAATCTAGCCCCTTCCAGATTAATTTAAAAAACTGTATGTGGGAAGAAGCCAGTGTTTCTGCAATCAAAATATGAAGTTTTAAATGTGCAGAATGAGCCAACTTAATATTTTTATTAAATTCTTTCAAGAATAATGATTACAGAATTTAAATGTTATCAGTCATCTACAAAACCTAACTTTTGGAATTTCATGTGGGATCAGTTCATCCAATATAAACAACTAAAACTAAATACACAGGCACACATGTGCATGTTTCATATCTGTATTCAGCTTGTAGATTTGTAAAACTGAGTACTGTATAACATTTGACTTATGCTTACAGGGTTAGCATAAAGGAATCCTCTGTAGCCAAACTAGGGTCAGTGTGCCGTAGGATTTACAGAATATTTTCCCATGCGTATTTTCATCATCGGCAGATATTTGATGAATATGAAGTAAGTAACTGAGTACTTTGCATTTACTTTCATTAGTGCATTTACTAAAGTGATGCCAAGCGTTATTCTTCTGCAGTTGTTACATATTTTCTTCTCTTAACACTTTCACTACACAGACCTCCTTAGCAAGCAAGGTACAGTTCAAAATAGATTACAAGTATGTGAGAATTGTGTGAAGTTTCATGTGAATGACTTTAGTCTTCAAACTAAGCAATTTCATGTGTACTTTTTTAATCCTGTTTATTATAGTTCTCAATTGGGTAGAAGTTCACTATATAGAAGCAGAAAGCTTTACAAGAACTTTAATACCATCAGTTCAGTGACCCTTGTTATGAAAATTGCTTGCCTTTGAGTGTTACAGGAAACCCTTAGGATTATTATCATTGAAAGTAGAGAAATTTTTTCAGTTTACTTGATGCATTTGACAGCACTTTTGTGTACAGTCAGTTACTTGATTGTGTATATCTTTCACACAGTAGTGGAGGAAACATTAACAGTTGGGAAGTGTGATGGTAAAGCCTCAGAATCAGAGGACTCGGGCATGTGTATTACCTGGAACTATTTTATTTTTTTTTAACTGACTAAATTTTAGGTCAGGAAGGGAGCTTAGAGATGTGAATGGCAGTAAAAACAAGGGTAAGGACTAGTATGGGGAGGAGCACAGTGAGTACACGTACTACTGGAGCCTGTGGACTGTAGTAGCAGCTAAAGACTGACTCAGCTTACTGTTTAGTTGGGGGGGGGGGTGGCGGGGGAGGGATTTAATTACCACAGGTGCCTATATACAGCTTTCGTTAGGGCTTTGCATAGTGGACCAGGATTTAGTTGACACAGAATTGCTTATCTGATTTCATGCTTGGTATAGTGGAACTTGAATATATTCCTATTCAGGTGCTTTAACATTGAGTTATGAAAATAAAGATTAAATAGGTGCTTGTGACTACTCTTATGAATATAAAAGGGGGAAATAAAACTATTTTACTAATAGATTCCTTGTGGTGGTATTATTTAGATGTAAACCATACAATGTTCCTAAAAGTTACAATACCAAGGGGACAATTTATTTATGCTCCAGGATTTTTATGATACATTTCCCACAATTCACTTTGAAATATTCACTTCTCATGTATGTCATAATGCATTTTATTTTACATTGGAATTTAAATATTTTTTTTTCCATCCTCAGAATGAAACCTTTTTGTGTCACCGGTTCACTAAATTTGTGATGAAATATAATTTGATGTCCAAGGATAACCTGATTGTACCAATTTTGGAAGAGGAGGTGCAGAATTCAGTGTCTGGGGAAAGTGAGGCATGATGGGAATTGTGGTACAGAAAGCAACTGTACTAAACACACAATTGACATTATGTACTGTATATATCATTTTAGACACTTCAATCATGTATCATTATAGCTTTGTTTAGTATACTTTTGTATGCTGTGTGCATTGCCTTTTAATATGGGAAATACTTTAAGTTATTCATGAACTGTATATTCATCAATGTGGCACTCATGGTTTTTAAATAAAATTAGTATTATCTGTTTATAATACCTGTTAATAAAAGAATTACAGTTGTGTAAAATTGCTGCTAAACAATCATTGGATCACAGTCCTCAAATGTGTCTGATTAAAAAAGATAAGTGAGACTAAGGTTTCACACAAGCCATTTTCTAATGAAATAGCAACATTAGCCTTAGTTCTGAGTTTAATATATACCTTAAATTTAGAATCCTGCAGGAAGGTCCTTGTAATGTAGCTTATTCCTAGTTTTAGCTCTTACTTTTTTTTTTTTTAAAAGAACTCATTTGTTTCTAAGTTTTACTTCTGCTTTTGGGTGTGCGTATATAGTATTAACTATTCTTGTATGTGTATAGCCAACTATTAAACACAACTACAGTATTAGTTAATACCAAAAGGATAACTTTACTATGCTTCCAAAAGTATATTTTTGATCTATACGAGAGACAGTTCTGTACTTTCTGGACTTACCTTTCTGTAACAGTGGTGGCCTGTATACATCATGGAAGTGATGTGTTGAGCTTAAGGGAAGGAAAGATTATTTTTTTCTTATGAAAATCCTCCACTTTCATTCCTCCCATGACTTCTCAAAAGAATAGCAGTGGCTGAAAATAACCTTTCCTCTTGGCTATAGTAAGGTACTTAGTGGTTTTATACCTGTGCATATCTATAGTAACTGCTTACAGATTATACCTCAGTGTTCATATTACACTACAGAACAATGTACTAGCATAGTCTTGTTTATTGTCTCAGCAAAAAAATTGAACTCTAGCCTTGCAATACTTTTGATTCATGTTGAGAGTATGATTAACAATGTGCTTTCATCCATTCACCTGGATGGTATCCACTCTGAGATGAAATACACAGTTGGAGTTGTTTGCAGATTTGCAATAACTCACAAGTTCCATGAGTGCTGCTTAATGGTGTTGAACTGTCCAAAATTTGATTAGAATTAAATGTTTTAAAGATTATTCTAGCAGACTTACTGTTAATGGTGTACATAAATGAAGAGAGTCTAAAAGCACTAGCAATGTTCTTATATTAAATGGATCTTGCCTAGATAAAGTAAGTTTTGTGGCTTCTTCACACAGTAGAGACTTATGTTGTCAGGGGCCTGTTCATGTATTGAAACAGGTTAAAGTGGTGAGCTTAGTGGGCCAAGCCATTTATCTAAACTATACTTCCTCTTGAAGGTATGATTACCTGGAAATGAGAGCTAATTTCTTCAAAATATACTGAACATGCCTTAAGTAGTTAAATACAAAATATTACAAGTCAAGTATACCCTAAGCAACTGTACTATTTGGATATAAAGGGAATTTAAACAATGAGAGCATGGAGAGATAAAGGTCTTAAATTGCTTCTATAGTGCTGCCTTCTTGGGCAGATCTTGTTGTGTGTGTTTTAATTTTTAAAATTGTTTTTAATGGTCAGCAGGGTCACTGCATCAGATGCAGTCTTAGTAACTAGCTTTAGCCATTGTGTTTGCATGCTTGAGGTTTATCTTATACAGGTCAGATGACTTGATTTGGTATCTTGAACTTTGTCCTGAGGGTAGAGGATTACACTCTGGAGGTAATAAGATGTATTTAGCTTTGTAACAATCTGCTGTTGCAAGATAGACCCTAGTACATTTCTGTTGTACAGCCACTTTGACAAACTTATATTGGCCTGAGACAGGCAAAAAGCTGGTGCTGTTCACTACTAAACATTTTTTTGTAAAATTGAAGGTAGTGGAGCGGTGCTCAGAACTTTATTAAAGCCTCAGACTTCTCTCTTCCCCTTCTCTCATGCTTTGAGTTCTAGTAAGAGCCTCCAGAACTGTTAATCTTGTTTGCTCTCATTCACATAATTAATATTATGTCATACTGTAAAGCTGACTCACTAATATCTACGCAGAATATAAAAGGCCTCAGTGAAACACTGCTTATATTTTCCTTGCTGCTGTTTGTGAGTACTCTGACAGTGTACGTACACGAGCCAAAAACTTCAGTTAGCCTAAGCAAACCATTTACTTGTTTAGTAAATATTTTAATGGTTTCACTTAAGAATTTACATTCTACATAATAGGGAAATTGAGCTACATTTGTCTTTTTGAAATAAGTTTTAAAACCAAGAGGCTAAAATTAAAGAAGTCTTTTTACATACCAATATATTTTGCTACTTGGTTCTCATTTTTTTCTTCTAAGAATGCAGATAACTGGACACTTCATGCTGTCTAGACTAAGTTCTGTGCTCTCTCAACTCTGGATACAAAATATGTGCTCACACTGCCCAGGTCCTGGCTACCATTCTGGGGGGGCTCTGCATTTTAATTTAATTTTTAATGAAGCTGCTTAAACATTTTAAAAACCTTATTTACTTTACATACAACAATAGTTCAGTTATATATTATAGACTTACAGAAAGAGACCTTCTAAAAATGTTAATGTATTACCGGCTCGCAAAACCTTAAATTAGAGTGAATAAATGAAGACTCGGCACATCACTTCTGAAAGGTTGCCAACTCCTGCAGTAGACTTTTGTATTTAGACACGTACAATTTCTCACTGCTTCTGGTAATGTATATGTGGACAGGAAATAACTTAGGAATTGGAAAGTGTAAGGTCTTTAGAAGCTTATGAACAGTATAATTATATCCCAAACCTCTGCTTTTAATAGTTTAGTGTATTTCTGTTATGGTGCACAAACAAGGGACCCATTTGTAGCTCACACGTCAAGTCAAATTCCTGATTTGATGCTGTGTAATCAAATGTTACTTCATTTTTGTTTGGAGAATTAATCCATGTGTCAGTAAATAATTCAAGCTTGATTCTTAATACTATTTCAGTAACTTTGTAAACACTGAACTAGTTCACATAAGAGAACATATGTTGTATATCTGGTGAAGATATAAATGGCACAAACAGGGATACTGGAGTATGAATATGAAAAATTAGTGACTTGCCACTAGGCTTAGTCTTCCTCATTAGGTTTGTAAAGCAACAGGAAGTTGGTCTCCCATACTGAGAAAGATGCTGGTTATACTATTTATATGGAGTGGGTATTATCTTCATGCAATTGTCCCTTTTGAAATCTATCACTTCATCCAAACCTAAGAATTTAAAAGTATATTTTTTCACTTTAGTGCATGCATAGCTGTAAGCCTCCTTACTTATACGTGAATAAACATTAAAATGCAATAAGAAGCTATTTAAATGCACCTAATAAGTATTCTCAAAAGGTACTGCATATATCCTGCCCCTGAACCAATACAGCTTCAGTTTTTCAAGGAAAATTAGACTTTTATATACATGTGGTTGCAAACCACACAGCTCTTTTTATTCAGCATGATAAAGGACACTGTACACTTACTCAACATAGTCAATAATACTGATGACAAGCATTTTTCCCATTGTTTCTGTTTATGATGTCCAAAAGCCCTCACACTAAATGGAGGTTAAGTTCTTGTTTTATGTACTTCTTTGAAGTTAGGGGATAGAAGTCAGTTGCCTTTTTGTCTCACCACTGTACTCCTATGTGACCATGGGCAAATTGCTTATTTTCTGTGCCTGTTTTCCTATCTGTAAAATTGAGCTAATTATATTCAACTCTAAACTACTTTGAGAGCTATAGCTGAAATGCTCTATAGTAGTGCTAAGGATGATTAATATACTGAAGATTTAGCTTAAGCCAGAGATCAGGTTTGCTTGCATAGGCCTCACCTGAAAGGCAGGGTTTTGTGTTCTCAGGTGCTGGCAGCCTGAGTACCAGCTTTCTGACACATTTTTTCTTTCTAAAGATGTGCCTATCAACCTCCTGCCTCAATTTATTGGTGAAATGGAAATAAAATTTCACTGCTGCCTGAGTTTGACTTGGTTTGTATTTTAATCTTGTGTTTCAATGAAGCTTTAGTCAGAGAGAGTGTTCCAACTTTAAGTTAAACTTTTTTGTGGGGAAAGGAAATAAACATTTTTAGATAGAGATGTGTTAATCCTAAGTATAGTTTAATTCCCATAAAATCTTTAAGCAAAAAAAAGGCAAAATATATGCAGTGTTCATTGGTTATTGAGAGATGAGGAAAAATGAAGAAATCAAACAAAGTATTTAAAAACAGTGACAAGAAAAAGTGTGGATGGCAGCAGTGAAAAGAGCAGAGGGAAGAGAGGGTTTGAGACAGATCCATTCTCACCAGAACTCTAATTTAGAGAGTAGAATACATATTGACAATATGTGATTGACTGCACCTTTATGACAACGTTTGTGAACAGGAATGAATATTAAACTGGCTTATTTAAATTACACTTATTACATGAAATTAAAAACACGTAGACTTTGCTGATTTTGAAGATACATTGACCCAAGGTTTGTCTTGTTCAAGGTTGTAAAAATATACTCTTAAAGTTGAGTTCCTACATCCTTACTAAGGCACTTGAATAAAAGTTGCCTGATTTTTTCAAAAGTGAGCAGCACCCTATAGCTTTTATTCACTGAGGGTAGGTGTTGGTTGCTCAGTAATTTTGATCCCACTGTTTAGGCATCCAGCTGTTTGAAAAGGCCCACATCAATAGTCTTTTTGGTGAAGTATGGTGCATTTTATAGGTTAAATGTTCAAAGCCACTCTTTTGTATACATGTAAAGGTATTTGTATGCACAAATCAAGTAGTCACACATTTAACTATACAATTCACAAATGCTAAATTGAGATCTACTTATATAATTACTTACATATGTAAAACCTGCTAGAGCAATTTGGAAGGCACTTTTGAAAACTTATCTCAACATCAGCTGAGTACTTTCTTTGAAAAAAGTTTGTTTTAAATAATGGTGTGTGAATTAAGTTGTTATGAAAACTTGCATAGGGATATCACAGAGTCCTCTATTTCTGCTAGTATAATGCACAGACAGCTGCAGTGTAAGGTGCCAACTGCTTAACAATATGCTTCAGCCCTGACCCGGGGGGGCACTTCATACAATGAGAAGATAATTCAGGCTCCATGTGCACTCAATCCTTGCATTTCTTCTGAAACTACCAACAAGGGGTTGCGAAATAGTTGCACCTTTGGCAGTTATTTTGTGGTTCATTAATTGGGAGCTGCCATATTAAGCAATATTATCCTAGACAATACTTTTCACCCATATATCTCAATAGCCCATGTGGAGGAACATGAAGCTCCAGTGAATTTTCTTGCTTTACTATCTCCCTTACTCACATGATGTCTAGAATAAGACCCAGATCTATACATAGTGGCAGTAACTAGGTTTATTTCCTTTAGTATTGACTTGAATTAATCATGGTTCTGGAGTTCATTAGGTCAGTGTGGGTCTAGGGAAGTATATTGTTACTCATGAGGACTCAAGGTGGCTGCTGAAGCTTCTATGTCCCTCCCTTCTAAGTGTGTCTTCTATGCTCATGTCTCCAGGATTTCTTGGGAAGAAAGTCTTACCCAGAAATGAACTGCTGCATTAACTTTACGGAAAATTGGGAGAATCTTTGGGTTTTGGAACCTTCTAAAATTTCAGGGATTGCCGACTGAACCATTTCCCATTCTTCCCTAGCGATTTCTTCAAAGGCTGAGTATACAGGAGGTGGTAAATTTTGTGTCGGATAGGAGATTTCCCTTGGCTTTACCCTGCTCACCTTCTATCTCTGGCAGGATTTCACTGGATGTCACCACTTTTCTCACAGTTTCATGCATAGGTGCTCTGGGGCTGCCGCACCCATGGGGAAAAATTAGTGGGTGCTCTGCACCCACCAGCAGCCAAGCTCCCCCCCTCACCATCACCTCCTCCACCTCCTCCCAGCGTGCTGTGTCTCTACTCCTCCCTCCCAGCGCTTGCTGTGGCCAAACAGCTGTAGCAAGTGCTGGGAGGGAAGAGGCAGGGCCAGGGTGGGGATTTGGGGAAGGAGTTGAATAGGGGCAAGAAGGGGATGGAGTTGGAGCGGGGACTTTGGGGAAGGGGTTGGAATGGGTGTGGGGCAGTGGTGGAATCAGGGCCCACTGGGGACAGGGGAGGGTCGAGCACGCCCAGTGCCTGAAGAAGTTGGCACCTGTGGTTTCATGCATGCCTGGCAGTAAGAACCTCTCCTGCTTCTCAAGTTTGGGGTTATGATCTAAAGTTCAGAGTTTGGAAGGAGCCAGAGCTTGTGGAAGGAAATGAGGATCCAAAGTGATTTTTTCATTTCGGTGGGAGAATGACTGTTCCTGGAGGAGAAGGGGGTCTCCCTTTTGACTGCGGCTCCCACTGAGGTCATATCCCATGCAGCGTGGCTTTAGCACAGTCCTTCCTCAAAAGTGTAATATAATGGGAGGGAAGGGTAGGGGAACATCCCTAAAAAGGAGGAGAGTCTAAAAGAGTGCCTGATGCCTTGCTAAGTTAAACTTTGTTTGAGAAGCTGAAATGGGAGCCTGCAGCTCTTTGGCAGTAGCCTGGTTGGAGTTTCTCTGGAAAGTCATTGATTGGTCATGTTGGTTGAGTTTGTTGTGTCCCAAAAGCTGCAGAGGACAGATTTGACCTAGTAGGCATGTCTCTTGAGGCAGTTTGGCTGGAGGGGAGGCCCGAACAGTCTGTCTAAACTCTTAGACTCTTCCCTTGACTAAGTGAGGGCTTGCAATCTTGATGTAATCACAGCAGTGCTCCTGTGTGTGAGAGTGTGTGTCTCCCCCTACAGTTGAAGCAGCTTCTGGCCTTTGGCTTGCTCCACCCATTGGAGGAGAGAACAGCTGGTGGTCCTGTTCAGGGAACAAAGCCCTAGACTCAGCCAGTCTGACCTTCTGCACATTGCAGGGTAGAGAACCTCACCCACTCACTTTGTAATACACCCCTAACCTCTAGCTGAGTTTCTGAAGTCCTCAAATCATGGTTTTAAGACTTCAAGTTACAGAGAATTAATCATTTACACTAGATTAGAGTCTCTGCTAATCTGATTTGAGGGAAAATTCCTTCCGACTCCAAATATGATGATCTGTTAGACCGTGAGCATGTGGGTAAGACCCTCTAGGCAGATATCTGGGAAAGGATTCTCTGTAGTAACTCCCCATGTAGTGCCCCGTCTCTAGTGGTTGGGGATTTTTGCTACTGGCAGTCGGCAATGGGCCACATGCTGTCAAAGGCAGTCCCATCATACCACCTCCTCCATACACTTAGCGAGCTCAGCTCTGAAGCCAGTTAGGTTTTTTGTCCCTTCTGCTCTCCCTGGAAGGCTGTTCCAGAACTTCACTCCTCTGAACGGTTAAAAACCTTCCCCTAATTTTGAGCCTAAACTTGTTGATGGCCAGTTTATAGCTCTAGAATTGTCAGTCCCCTAAGGAAAAGGTGAATGATGAAAGTTTTCACTATTCCCCCAAATGAGCCATTAAAGCTAGGAATGCAATGAATAAGGCAGCAATGCCAGTTGTTGCTATGGCCACGCCACACTGCTGGAGGCAGAATCTAGAGGAAGAGTGGAAAGGGCCTGGGCAAGTCCTGAGCCTCATGGACATGTCTAAACAGCCTTTGACATTTTCAAGGACAGGTGCCGCCCAATCTCTTGGAGTAGGCTGGGGGTCGGGATTCAGAATGAGGTTGCAGCTGGTTGTTGGCTTATAGGACCAGCAAATTGAAAAAAGAAATGAATTAGTTTTTGAAGTCCTCACTTAGATCCTGTTTCAATTATAAAAACATAAGTCAGCTGTGAGTCTAACAGTGGTCAAGCTGGTGACACAGTATTGGTGAACAGAGTTAGACTGACAAACACATTTATCTGTGTTCACTAGCAGTGTAATCTCTTTGTTACAGAGGTATCAATATGCCTTGGTCACAGAAGCTAAAATATGTCATTTTACAGCTGTCTGACTTGTCATTCCTCAGCACTGACTGCCTAAGCTATTGCTGCAATAGGGAAAATTTGCCATAGGCAATGTCTATTGAATCACAATTCCCAACATGCCTGAGTTACTATGTAATTGTACCCTAGAATGAAGTTAAATAAAGGGTCTAGTCATCAGCTGGTTAAAATGCCTGCCTGCTGGCATGTTTTCAGTTGTAGCTAGCCTATTCAGTATAGCAGCAGTGCCAAAAGCTTCACAAGACATTCATTCTTCATTGGCTCTTCTTTAACAGTCTAGTGTTAACCTGAGGGGGGCCCAAATTATGGGCCTCAAAACCAAAGCTTACCAGGATGCTGTCAGGTTTATAAAAATAAAAAAAAATAAAAAAAAAAAAAAAGGAGGGGGAGTTTACTCACCTTTGTAACTGTTGTTCTTCGAGATGTGTTGCTCATATTGATTCCATAAAGGTGCACGGGCGCTGCGTGCATGGCCATCGGAAAGTTTTTCCCCCAGCAGCATCTGTGGGATTGGCTGTGGAGGCCCCTGGAGTGGTGCCTACATGGCACTCAATATATGATCCTGTGGACCCGGCCTCCCCCTCAGTTCCTTCTTGCCAGCTACTCCGACAGAGGGGAAGGGGGGGGGGGCGGGTTCGGAATGGATATGAGCAACACATCTTGAAGAACAACAGTTACAAAGGTAACGTTTTTTTTTTCCTTCAAGTGCTTGCTCATATCCATTCTAATTAGGCGACCCCCACGCCTTACCTAGGCGTGGGGTCAGAGTGAAGGAATGTTGACTGGAGTACCGCTCTACCGAAAGCTGCATCGTCTCTGGCGTGATGGACGATGGTGCAGTGTGAGGCGAAGGTATTCATCGACTACCAAATCGCTGGCATGCAGATTTTCTGGATCGGTACCTGGTCCAGGAATGCCGCTGACAAGACCTGGGCCCTAGTGAAGTGTGTGGAGAGAGCTGAGATTGGCACGCTGGCCAGCTCATAGCAAGTGTGGATGCAGGCCGTGATCCAGGAGGAAATTCTTTGAGAGGAGACGTGGAGGCCCTTCATCCATTCTGCCACTGCAATGAAAAGCTGGGTCAATTTCCTGAACGGCTTAGTGCGCTTGATGTAGAAAGCCATGGCCCTGCGGACAAGCAAGGTGCACCGCCATCATCTCCCTGATGTTGATATGGAGAGATAGCTCGGACTGAGCCCACAGGCCCTGAGTCCGAAGGTTCTCCAAATGAGCACCCCACCCCATAGTGGACACACCCATGACCAGGGACAAGAAAGGCTGTGAAAGGGGACTCCCTCACACACCACTTGGGGGTCAAGCCACCAGCGGAGGGAGGCGAGGACCTGCTCCAGGACAGTGACCATCGAATTCATGCTATTGCTTCCAGGCGGTAGACCGAGGCAAGCCATGCTTGTAACAGCCGAAGCCAGAGACTGGTGTGCTGGGTCATGTATGTACACGAAGCCATGTGGCCGAGGAGACTCAGGCAGCCCTGTGCTGTCGAGGTCGGGAAGCGCTGAAGGCCTCTAATGATGCCCACAATAGCTTGGAAACGGGAGTCTGGTAAGAGGGCCCGCCCAGATGAACTCTATCCTCTGGGTTGGTGCCAGGATCAACTTCACTATGGTGAGGAGGAAACCCAGCCGCTGCAATGTATACCTGACCAGGCGGAGGTGGGATTCCACGTGCTCCCTGGTGCAGCCCCAAAGCAACCAGTTGTAGAGGTAGGGATACACTTGCACCTGCCATTGATGGAGGGAGGCAGCCATGACTGGCATACACATGGTAAACACCCAGGGGGCTGTGGAAAGATCGAATTGAAGGGCCGTAAACTGGTAATGTTCACGGTTGACCACAAAGAGCAGGAAGCGCCTTTGCACTGGATGAAGAGGACGGGAAGAAACAAAATTGGAGAGAGTATCCCCCTTCCACCGTGCGAAGGACCTAGCAGTGCGAGGTTATTTGGGACCACACTAGGGTGACCAGACAGCAAATGTGAAAAAATCAGGGGTAAATAGGAGCCTATATAAGAAAAAGATCCAAAAATCGGGACATCTGGTCACCCTAGACCACACACGGTGGAAGTGGAATAAGCAATTTAAAAAGGGCAGGGAAGGGTCCGGGGGTAAGTCTGGTAGGTCGTCGTTGGGCGTCCCTTCAGAAAGCCTGCTTGAAACCCAACAATGGCTTGGTCAGGCCCTGGCCTTGCCCAGATGGGGGAGGGGGTGTTGGAGGGCTTCCTCCTGCCATTCTGCCCCCGCTGGCTGTAAAAGTCAGCCTTGGCCACGGAGGGTAGGAGCGCTGCTGTGGCTGTTGGGGCTTGAAGTACTTCTGCTGGGGTGTGCACACCCAGGGATTTCATGGTCGCCCTCGAGTCCTTAAGGCTATGCAGCCAAGAGTCAGTCTGCTCTGCGAAGAGGCCTTCCCCATGAAGGGGCAGGTCCTGCAGCATCTGATGATCTGCAGGGGGCAGGCCAGAGGTTTACAGCCAGGAGGTGTGCCTCATGGCAATCCTGGAGGACGAGGTACACGCAGCTGAGTCTGCAGTGTTCAGTGAGGCCTGAAAAGAGGTCTGTGCCACCGTCTTGCCCTCGTCAACAAGGGATCCAAACTCCTCCCTGGACTCAGGAGGCACAAGCTCCTTGAACTTCAGCATGGAGTTCCAGGAGTTAAAGTTGTAGCAGCTCAGGAGTGCCTGCTGATTGGCAATCTGGAGCTGGAGCCCACCCTGCGGTCAAACAAGTCCAGCCCCTTGGCGTCCTTCGACTTGAGCACTGGGGCTGGCTGCCCGTGCCTCTACTTCTCATTCACGGCTGCAACCAACAGCGAGCAGGGCTGTGGGTGCATGAACAAATAGTTGTACCCCTTCGAGGGGACAAAGTATTTACGTTTGACCCCCTAGGCCATAGACAGGATGGAGGCCGGGGTCTACCAGATGGTTTTGGCATTGGTCTGGATGGTCCTGATGAGGGGCAGGGCCACCCTCGACGGACCTTCTGGGGCCAAAATGTCCACCACTGGATCCTCCGATTCCACCAACTCCTCTGCCTGCAGACCCATGTTGTGTGCCACCTTGTGCCAGAGGTCCTGATGAGCATAGATATCTATGGAGGGTGGCCTGGAGACAGAGGTGCCCACCCAAGCCTCATCAGGGGAGGAGGACAAAGAGGCCACGGGAGGGGGGTGGGGGAAGAGGGTCATCCTGCCCCCCCTGTGCCACTGGGGCTCAATACCCTGTGTCATTGACCCTGGACCCAGGCTCAGGAACCGGGGGGGGGAGGGGGGACGGACAGGGTCCCAGGGTGGGGAGGGGGCACGACACCTCCTCCACATCCCCAAGAGAGAGCCAACTGACAGAGGTTTCTGGCACCTGTGCTTCAGAGGTGGCCAACCAGGAAGCACAAACTGTGCACCCTGGGTCTAGTGGTATGCCCATGGGGTCCCAAACGGCCACTGTGTGGGTCCCTGCCTATGTGCCTGGCATGGTCCTGCCCCCACTTCAGGGCAGCCATAGTCCAACTGGTGGCGGTCCGGGTCTGAAAACTGTGATCTTGTCTCTGAAGCTGAGGAATGAGATCTGGACTGTGAGGGCCAAGACGGTGCCGAGCGGATCTGTGCTGGGCAGCGGCATTGAGGAGAAGGAGAGTGGTGCCGTGAGTCTGGAGAGCAGTTCTGGGACCTGGAGCAGTACGGCGGCCTGGAGCTACACCAAGATGAACAGCGCTATGATTGGTGCTGGGTCCGGCGACCAGCAGGCGGAGCAGCACTGTGATCAGGAGCGTCAATGTGAACTGTAGTAGTGCCGCGAGTATGACTGGCGTCACGAGTACAACGGGTGCTGCGATGGAGAGTGGTGCCGGGGCTCAACCACCAGAGCCGACAGTCAGATCAACATCAGATTGCCTCAAGACGGTGCCAGTTCCTGGGGCACTGGTGACTTGGCGTGGAGCAGAAGGACCCCCAAGCCTTCATGGCGATGAGGTTCCTTGCAGCTGCAAAGGTGTTCGGGGTGTAAGGCAACTGGACATCTACAACGCTGCGGGTTGAGCAGTTGAACGGCACCGGACTGAACGGCTCCCACAGTGGGATTGAAGTCGACGGTGCCACGTCCCTGACCTCCACTACTGGGAGCTCTCCTCTGGGATGCACCACAGTGGCTGGCTCCAGGTGAGTGGGTCTCTGTGCAGGAGAGCCACCCGTCTCCGACTTTCGGGGCCGCTTCGGAGCCAGGGAGTGGGAGAGGTGCCGAGTCGATGTTGCCGGCTTCGGTCCCAGAGAGTGGCGGTGCCACGGGTCTCGGCCAAAATCCAACCACAGTGCTGCCTCCACTACCGCCGCCAGGGCGCTGCATACCGAATAACTCAGTGCCGAGTCCTTCCAGGGCGAAGGAGGCTGGGACCTAAGTGCTACCTCCATAAGGAGCTGCTTAAGGAGAAAGTCCAGCTCCTTTTTAGTCTGAGGACGAATTCCCTTGCAGATCCTGCACTTCTCAGGTTGGTGAGCCTCCACCAGACAGACACTTTTAGACAAGAGTGATGTTGGCATGGGCTTGGAGCAGGACCTGCAGGGCTTGAATCCCAGGGACTTGGGCGTGAAGCCCCCAAGAACAGTCAGGGTGGAGGATAACCCCCAACCCAACTGCCACTAACTATCTACTACAGCTAGGGAATGTGGAGAACTTGCAGAGCAAGATGCCAGAGTTCCAACGACTATCCCAGGCGGTAAGAAGGAACTGAGGGGGCCCCGGGTCGGCAGGATCATATATTGAGTGCCACGTAGGCGCCACTCCAGGGGGTGACCCAGCCGACCTGACGGATGCTGTGAGGGGAAAATCTTTCCGATGGCTGTGCATGCGGCACGCACACAGCGAATTGTAATCGATATGAGCAAGCACTCGAAGAAGAAATAAAAGTCCAATGGTAGCATATGATATCGTGTTATGTAGACCACTCCAGGCGACCTCCAGGTTGTCTGAGAGGGTACCAAGGTTACACATATCATCTGCAATGGCCTGTGCATATTTCACAGCTTCAACAGAATCTTCAGAAAGATGCCAGACACTGTACTGTTGGTGGATGTCTGACTCATGAGGAGTTGGAAGATGCAGTGAGAGCCGAGCGGCGTTTGAGTCGGTCGACAGTTCAGCACTTTGTCTTGTGCAAGTTGGTGTTCCAGATATTTGGCTAAATCTGGTGCGTGATCTTCACACTAGTACTGGTGTAAGAATGCACATTGGTTTTCGGTCTTTGCCATATTTCTACACAACCTCAGTGCATTCTCACATTGGCAACATTCCGTCGACTGGATATTAGGACTTGCTGCTCCACACGTCGGAATCAAAGTTGGTCAAAAAGTGTTTGCTGATCTAGACTATGCAATGTTTCCTTGCTTGTGGAGAAGTCACAATTTGTCCTGCCCTGCACCATAGGGGAGAACATCACGGCAGAAAACCAAGGCCCAGTACTTCAGAGCAGAACCCCCAGTGCAGGTGGGGTCGAATACTGTGGAGAGCTCACCTACCTAAGCTGCAAGTAAAGTTCAAACAGTTGCAGCAAGCTGGATGTTCTTTTATTAATAGGTCTTGACACCTCCTGCCTGAAGTCCATGTCTTGCTTATAGACACACAAACAACTTTAGCTGATGCAAAGTTCAGGATCTATAAAACCTGTGCATTACCTGTACTACTTTATATTTTGGTTAAAAATAGATCTGAAAAAAGCAGTTCAGTAGCTCAGATGAACGAAGGCCACAAACTCATTTTGTAATGGCTACCAAACAGCAGTAACTTTGGATAGCTGCTGAACTGGCAATTTGGGGCCCAATTCTGCAAGGTGTTGAGTGACCTAATGTGACTGTAGTGGGAGCTGAGGGTGTGCTGAACTTTGTAGGGCAGTGTTCTGAGAAGTGAAAGGCTCCGTATCTCATTACCTGTCTCCATCTCAGCTGCTTTTCTTCAATCTGGACACCAGATACCAAAGTTATTGCTTTGTCTTATGGAACAATTTCTATCCTTCAGGCTGTGCTCTACTATAGATATTTTATTCCCTTTAGATTCCCTTTAATACCTCCAGTCCTGGTGACTGACTGTATTTAAGTTTCTGATGTTTCATAATGTCATCCTTTGAAACATCAGTCTCTCTTAAGTGACCTCAAGTCTATGGCAGGAATTTATAGGCAGACGGTGAAAAATTCTAAAAGCCCTTACACTTGCTGGTTATGTAGCAAAAGAAAATAGAAAGCTCTAGAATACAGGGTGAGCGTTCTGGGAAAGTCAGGTCTGAGTTAAATAGTATGTATACTAGGCCTCCTGCAGGGAGAAGAAACTCATATGTCATCTATTAGATGAGTGAAATACAAAGGTGCTGGGCCTCAGCACAGCTGTATAATAATTGTAGAGTAGGTTTCTGGGAGATAGCTTACAGCTTTATTATTTGTCATGTTACCGGAAGTTGCAGTTAAGTTTTATGTTCTCTAGGATTTACTACCATTAAACTATCCCACACAGGAATACTAGTTAGCCCTTTACCCCAAAAAGCAGTTGGACTGGAGCTTTTATAACTTGAAAAAAGCTTTAAGTTTGCATGTTACAAAGTTCTTGGTATAGTGTAATGATACATTTGCCTATTTCCTTTGTGTGCGCATATTTAGCTCCTTCTGCAGATTTGACTGATTAAGTATTTATTGTATATTAACTATCTTTTTAATGCCATTTGTTTTTCTGGTTACAAAGTCAAGCATTCAACATAAATCTGGCATTTCCTAACTTTTAAGTCTCCTCTTGTGTACTTATTGAAGCAGGGGTCCTGTAGGAAAAACAGCATGTGATCATGCACTTAAAGACTTTACCATAATACAATATAACACAAGAACTAGGGGTCACCAAATGAAATTAATAGGCAGCAGGTTTAAAACAAATAAAAGGAAGTATTTCTTCACACAAAGCATAGCCAACCTGTGGAACTCTTTGGCAGAGGATGTTGTGAAGATCAAGATCATAAAAGGGTTAAAAAAAGAACTAGATAAATTCATGGAGGATAGGTCCATCAATGGCTATTAGCCAGGGAAGGCAGGGATGGTGTCCCTAGCCTCTGTTTGCCAGAGTTGGGAATGAGTGACAGGGGATGGATCACTTGGTGATTACCTGTTCTGTTCATTCCCTCTGGGGCACCTGGCACTGGCCACTGTCGGAAGACAGGATACTGGGCTAGATGGATCTTTGGCCCTACTGGGTCAGACCATTCTTATGTACCATAATTAATAGGAACCTGGGAGCCAAACAAAAGTTGCATACGCAGCCCCAAATTTGCCTAACCTGCAAGTGCTAGACTTTGCAACCTAAACCATTTTTTAAATGTAGCTTTTTTAAAAAGGAAAAAAGTAAAAACATTTTTTATGTATAACTGTTAAGAACTCTTACGCCCCTCATTCCTGCATCATTATGATCATTTGAACCCTGAACTTTCGGCAATGCAAAACAAACCACCACCTGAGCTACAGGACTAACTATATTAGGTGGCTGCAGAAGAAGGCTGTTATCCTAGAGGAGGAGTGGGCCACTGGAACTATGTGGTGGATCCCTGGAGGTGGTTGAGGAGCCTGACTTAGATTTCTCTGTCCCCTCCACCTTGGGAGGTGTAGCAAGTTCCCCAGAAATGAGATGAGATGCTGCAGTCATATGCTGGGTCTGTTTGGCTGAGGGCACGGGGGAAGCCCCATTTAAGCTCTTCCCCAAAACCCCACTGCATAAGCTACTCTGGCTGTTCCCAGCGTACCCAGTTGTGTGCGCTCTGAGATGGACTGGCCTCTTAAAACTTTCAAATTCAGTTATTATTTTGACATGCTACCAACATTTTCCTGAGGAATTCAAGAGAGAGAAGGGAAATGGTAATTTTAAACCATTTATAACTCCGCCAAACCTGAATGGAATTTCATGGGACAAGTAAAAGGCACATCTCTAATCCCAGCGTTTTTCTCTGCCAAATTTAAATACCCAGAGATGTTACAGCTTCTCAAAGCAACCAAACAAACTGGCAAGAATCTGCTACAATAGGAAAAGTATTAGGCAGCTTAAATGGAGGGGTTGTTACCAGCTTCCATTAAAATAATTTCATTCTCTGAAGTGCGTTATTTCTTGGATTTTCTGTAAAACGAACAAACAAACAAAACCCGATGGACTTGAATTGAACTGAAACAGCACTAAACCTTTCCCTGATTCAGTGTTGCTCATTACACAGTAATAACATAAACATGTTCTCATCGCCCTGCTGGCCCCTGAGGATCCAATGATCATTCCTTCTGTCCACTGTGAATGTTACCATCCTACTGGTCTGGGCCAGAAGTCCCTTTGCAGCCTGTTAATGCTGTTCTCTCCATTGCTGATCTCCACGCTGGCAATAGAACACAGCAGCCTTCTTTGAAGTATAAATATTCTACTGGAAGAGAGCCACTTCAAAGGGGATGTATATGAGATAATACTGGAGGGCGATTTTACCTAATGCATCGTGTGTGCAAAGTGGTTAAAGAAGGAGAAGGGTCAGTTAAGTGAGGCCTTCTTTCCATCCAGCTGTAGTAAAAGGACCCTGATTGTCAATTAATTACATTTTCTTAGTTCTGTGCAATTCTTATTTTGGCCAAATCTGTTTCCATCAGTTTAAATGAAATTAGGGATTGATCCTGTTAATCAAACGTCTTGTGAAGGTGCAGGTCACAGCTTGTGCTTATAGTGTCCATAACAGTGACTGAATAATGCAAGTTTTTGGTTGCAATCAATCACCTTTATCATTGGCACATGCATTTTAATTTGCCTTCCCCCACTCTCCATCCTTTTCTCATTTAAAATTTTTGCATTCTCTATAAATTAAATGGCAACTTTCTATAGGCAATGACTGAACTACAATACCAGCCTAAAGAGCCCAACATTGATCAGAATAAAGGATGAAAACTGTTACTTTATTTTTGTACTAATGACTTGGTTCCAGAGGTTTATAATAAACTAAATGGCTTATCAAATTAGGCAGCGACTGAATTATCATTGCAATACAGCTGCAGAAAATCACTATTAACACGTCTTCCAACACACCTATGTCAATGTCAGGGTTTCTCAGTACTCAGGCCTCTTGAGCTAAGCTCCTTGAAGATGCTGATCTAGAATAGTTTTCATAATTACATCTGCAAGCAAGTCTCTTCCAGCCAGGAACTTTATGAACAGGTGAATACATTTTATACACACTGATATACGTATTCAGTTGAGACACAGCTTTTATGTTTTCATATATGATTCAATGGGTCTAATTTTGCTTTTCCACATGACACCCCCCAAACAGAGCTACATACAAGCAGTATTACTGTGCACTCAGAATCTTACTGGTAACACTCTTTGCATAGCTTTCCAAATGATCTGTTTCCATTGATTGGTAAGGTAATAATTAGTTGTGCTGACTATGTCCTATGAGGCCCTTTGTCTTAGTTTTGGATTGTCCCTGACAGCTCCTTTCTTTTAGATGTAACTGAATGAGGGCAGAAAACAACCACCCCACACACTCCCATTGCTCTTGGTTTTAACAGTGTGCACATATGCAAGCTGGAATGTGGCTTTGTGTGTTAGGTACATCCTGCTACAGTACTCTCATTGAGACTGAAAGTGCAGCACTGACATTTCTAGGTTTAACAGGTTCTGGATTTAGGCACAGCAAATAAACTGAAAATTGCAATTAAAACTTAAAAGGACAGTCAAGTACTTTATAGTTAATTTTTTTAAATCCTCCAACATTTGTGATACTCTTTTAGAAAAATACCATTTCCCTCTAATTGTGGAAAGCATAATGTTTTCCACTGTCTCTTAGACCACAAGCCATATCTGATCTGCCAAGTTTGCTTCCCTGTTGTTTATAAGCATCATTGAGAATATGACTAATGAAATTAGCAGAGTTCTAGAAATGCAATGTTCCATTAAGAACAGACATAAACCCAAGGTATTTTACAGGAGTAGTATTAATTTGCTAACCGTATAACTCTAGAAAGTAGCAAAAGATATATAAACATGAGTCTGGGAAAACCAAAGGATTATATAAATGCATATAAAGTAAGGTAGTAACTTCAGTCTTTACATTTGTTTAAATTATTTACAGTTCCCTCCAATACAGTTACTTACTTGGTCACATACACGTGACCTGAGTGGCTCCATCTTCCTGCTCGAACTGTCCATCATCCATTTCCCTTAACACACTATCGCTGCTTTTGAATCCTGAGAAGCTTTCATATTGGGCAGATTCCTCCTTGATCCAACATCGTTTAGAAGGAGACAGATGAAACTCATCAGGTGGATACCCACTTTCTGCAGGGTGAGACGTAGCTGTGTCTAACCCAATACTTCTGCTAGAGACTTTGCCTTTCTCGTCACTTCTGAGCTGCTTTGTGGATTTTTTCTGAAACACAAGAGATGTTTGAGCACTGAGTTAAACAGAACAGGCAAAAATCTGAGTTAGAACCTGGATTTCGGAATAAACAGCTAAAAGGATTAAAAAGGTTCCATACCTAAAACACATGAATTTAATTTAAGGAGTAGTTACAGAGGAGATTTATGGGAAACCACAGGAATTTTTTGGCTTGTTCCAGAATATAGCTGCCCTACATTACAAACTCCTTTGGAATATAGAAATGATAAATAAAGAATAAAACTTAAATAATTTATTCAGCCTGAGAAATAAGAAAGTAATTGCCTCAGATCAAAAGACAAGGAAAGATACTTTGTAGGACCAAGGTTAGAGCAAGCACAGGACCCATGTTAACAGAAAGTAGCTGTTATATTATTTAGCACTTATATAGCACTTTACAGATTCAAAGCCATTTACAAACATTAACCAACTATTTCTCATTTCACCCCAGTGAATAGGCATAATTATTTCCATTTTGTAGGTGAGGAAACTGAGGCATGGATAGGTTAAATGAGTTGGCCAAGGTCACACAAAGTCAGTGTCAGAGCCAAGATGAGAACACAGGAGTTCCTGACCCCTTGTGCCATTCTTAGACCATTACACAGCATTAACTCTCTTATACAGTTTGAACTTTTTCCTGCACCCCTTCTGAAACTATTAAATAATGTCCCTTTGGATAAAGGAAAGGGATGTGGAGGTGGTTGATACATGACAGACCGCACATTAAGAGTAAAGGGAAGTAGTGGCCCCTGGAGAAAGGGAAGGGAAATAGATTTTGTTTGGCTGCCTCAGTGACGTGTGGTGAGGCCTGCACAAAAGGAAGGAAGAAAATCAAATAAAATTTTGTGTATGGGTCAGTGTCAGAGCTTTATCATTCAGGGTTGCTTTTCTGACTTAGTTGCATCGCACTCTGAACCATTTGTTGGGAAAACAGATGTTATAACTATCATTAGATGAAAAACATTAAAATATGATCCTGTAATCCAAGAGGCCATTGAAACATTACACCTCTTCAGGTAAAGTAAGGAAATCATGTGCCAGACAAAATTCTACCATCCCATCATAGAGCCTGAAGTGGAGGAGAGAGGAAATGGACAGTTCCTAATTAATGCTTTCTTCCGGGGGGGCTTGTGAGGCCACAGAACAAGTTTGGAGCATTTTCCCCAAAACAGGGCAGATCCTTGCTGCTTGCTGCTGAGAAAAGTAAGCTGCATATACCAGCTGCTACCTGGGGTCAGGCTTCCACACCCTGTGCAGTGGAAGGCAGGATAAGGGCTGATATTTACAGTGCTGCCAACTCTCATGATTTTTATTATGAATGCTGTGATATCTGGTGTTTTTCTTAAAGTCCCTGCTGCTACAATCATGTTATTACCTGGCAATCTCAACTTCCTTAGAAAACAAAAATAAAGTGTATTTCTAGCCGTTATAGTTGCAAAGAAAAGCTTAAGACTTGTGAAGCCTAAAGACTCCACTATGAGAAAGCAAATAAAAAGAACCTCAAAATTACTGATTTTAAAATCTCATGATGTTTAAGCCAATCTCATGGTTTCTGGAGCCTAACTCATTATATTTAAATATTGGGATAGGCAATACTGAGGCTATTTATTTACTTTGTGTCATTCAACCAGTTAGACTGAGGTAACCTACTCAGTTTCACTTTCTGACTCTCACGTACTACAATGTGCTGCAATGGTTGAGCTGCAAATGCTTTAGGGGAATGGTTTTAGACCCAAACAAAAAACCATTTCCATCGGAATTTTATTTTTAAACAAGAAACAATTCTCCTGTTTTTATAAAACCTACATTTTGGACCTAAAGAGGTTTCTTGAAAAACAACAGCTTCAACATAACGCAAACTTCACAACAGCCATCAGAAAAGAGACATAGTCAAGAATAAAATACAAGTCAAAGTGTAATCCTCAGTACCATGGAGGTCACCTAGGTCTCTCTAAGTAAAAAGAAACATTAATTTGCCAACATTTAATACCTCACGTATATCAGATTATAATAGCCCATGCAGGGATCATCTTAACGAGAATTTATTCATTAAGGGTTTCTAGGGCAGAAGTTAAAAATGGAGAATGCTTCAGATCTCAGTAACTGAGTTTAGACATGAAATCTATCTGCACAGTACACAGCTTGTGAGACAGACTACATTAGTCAGGCAGAATTAGTAAGCATATGGATTTCATCCATTAAATGGGGGTATATAGAGGTAAGAATTATTTGGTTGCTAAACCATGGCCATTTTGTTGAAATGACTTATCCTTTATGACATTTTGTTTCTTTAGTCAAGTTTAAAGTTTAGACAAAAATCATGTTATAAATGGAAAAACAGGAAAAGTTTAAAAAATGCTATTCAGCTCCAGACTGAACCACTTACTCATTCCACACTGAAATGACTTCAGTGCATTATTTCCTGCTAGAGAAACAAAACATTCATCAGTGCTAGAAAGGGCATGTGTATTTAGATACTGAGTTCTTTTATGTTTTAAATATACACTGGTCCCATATGACAGTAGGTAGATATACATCAACTATTCCTTATTTACAGACTTCCTGTACATTAATATTTAAGTCAAGGCATTCAGATTTCAATGAAATAAAAGAATGGCTACAGCACACCCTATCCTTATGGGTTTGTAACTCAACGGATGTAAAGGTCATCCAATTGCTGATCGTCACAAGATTAGGTGAAACAGAGAATTTAAACGGGTGGGTACAAATGTCTCCTGTCTTGAACTTCAAGCACTCTTACAAGATTGATCAGTCACTCAGATGGATTATTTTTAACAAACTATAGTTTACTTGGATTTTAAACTCTCACAGTGGGAACCTGTCTTAATTGTTCTGTAATTGCATTATAGGTGGTGATGGAGATAATAATAATTAATAATTAGTAGTAGTGTGTGTGGTGCATTACAGATATACAGGAAGACAAGGTCCCTGAGAGGAGATTTAAAATCCAAATTATACATAATACAGAAAAAAAAAAACACAGGGAAAGGAAAACATCAGAAAAGTCACATAGTTTGGTCTGTTAACAGCTAACACTGATTTGGAACTAACAAGATGTCATTTAAAAAATTTAATGAGATAAATCATTAGAGTTTAATATCAGGCATGAAAAGAGTAAATAACAGGATTTGAAGAGTATAACTGAGGACAGTTGGTGTCCTGGACAGGGCCAGCTCCAGGCACCAGCATCTCAAGGAGGTGCTTGGAGCGGCAATCTGCAAGGGGCGGCAGTCTGTGTGTTTTTGCCCCCAGGCAGCACTCCGAATTGCCACCGCAGATGGTGGGGGCAGTCCATGTGCCGTTAGGGCAGCACACGTGTTTCCGCGGCGGCGGAAATCCGGAGGCAGCTTCTGTCTTCAGCTGGAAGACAGAAGCTGCGCCGCCGTGGACAGCTGAACATAGAAGCTGCCGCCGAATTGCTGCCACCACAGAAACGCATGTGCCACCCATACAGCACACGGACTGCCCTTGCCATCCACGGCGGCAATTCGGCACGCTGTTTGGGGCGGCAAAAACAGTAGAGCCGGCCCTGGTCCTGGAGGAAGGAAACTGTTCCAGGCAAAGGAGCAGTGTGAAAAAGTTGCAAAGCAACAAGCTGGAGACAAAAGACAAAGGGTGCATTAAAACCTGAGGTGCTGGCAAAATCTAAGAGGAGGAATAGGTTGAAGCTTGCTGGGATGTAGGCAAGGGCAACAGCATAGAAAGTCTTGAAGGCAAGGAATTCATACTTTGAGTAAAGAGACAAGAAAGCAGCGAAAAGATTAAAAAATGCAAGTATGTGGACGAAGAGAATGTGATATGACTGGAGATAAACATCTGAGCTGTATATGTTTATTAGATTGGAAAGGGAGAGACAAGAGGCAGGAAAGTCAGAGAGAGGAGGAAGAAGGGGAAGTGAGTTAATACCTTTTTTTATTGGACCAACTTCTGTCGGTGAGAGAGAGACAAGCTTTGGAGTTTACACAGAGCTCTTCTTCAGATCTGAGAGGAGGAAATTATGCTAGTCTAGGCAAGAGATGATCTGGGCATGAACCAGGAACAGAGAAGGAGTGGGAGATTAGTACAGGATGTGGTGACAGTTTGAATGTGAGGAGAGGAGGACAGGGAGGGTTCAAATATGACTTCAAGGTGGTGAGCCTGAGATTCTGGGAGGCTAATGGAGTTGTCAACACAGATGGACAAAGGGAAGATGTCATTATATCACACAGTACCATTACAAAAATGTTTATCTGTGAAGTTGCTAATTTGGGTCTGGATACAGATGAATATATCTGCAGTGTCTTACAAGGGTTTGTCCTGCCTTCCCTGGTGGGGCTGTGTGGATGGCAGAATTTACTACACTGCATATCTGCAACTGCTTGTGCAACTCTGGCCCTTGACTGCATGTGGTTATTACCACCAGCTCTATAACGCTCAATGTGCCTTTTATAGTGTTGCTACAAGGAGGGAGTTCCCCAGATGGAACAGGGAGCAGCTGAAGTTCAGCTGCTGCAGGGGCTATTCTTGGGCCTTTTATTGTTACCACATTTTTTTCATGTGGTAACATATGTCCTGTCACACAGCTCACCTAAAGATTATGATATCACTTGCATATTCTTCTCAATTAGTTTTGAGATCAGAATGAAGTTTTCTTTATGATGTGGAATACCGGCAGAATTTGTATGGTTGCAGTGCATTGAAGGACTTGCCAAAGTTCTTGGAGGAACAGCTACAGGATATCCAACCAGAGAAGTGATTAATTCTGGAAACAATATTTCAGTCTAAATAATAGATTTTAGGCTATATACGAGATATTGTTTTCATCCAGGTACTGCTTCACTTATTAACTAACTGCATTGCTGAAGAAAAATTGAGATAAAATGCAAACCAGTCAAAAAGGGGAAAAACAAAACGAAACTAAACTAAAAAACCCCAACGTGACATTACTGAGACATCTGCTAATATCCTCTAGAAACCTGCATCTAACTTTCTATAGTTAAGGCTCATTCTATCATTCTTTATTCCCTAATTTCAAATCCTAGTTTGCTTCTGTATGAAACTAAAAATCATTACTTAAAACTGTTGATGCAAAAGGTTAGTCTTGCCCACATGCTCAGGGTTTAGCTGATCACCATATTTGGGGTCGGGAAGGAATTTTCCTCCAGGGCGGATTGGCAGGGGCCCTGGAGGTTTTTCGTCTTCCTCTGCAGCATGGGGCATGGGTCATTTACTGGTGGATTCTCTGCAGCTTGAGGTCTTCAAACCACAATTTTGAGGACTTCAATAACTCAGTCATTGGTTAGGGGTTGTTATAAAAGTGGATGGGTAGCGTTCTGTGGCCTGCTTTGTGCAGGAGGCCAGACTAGATGATCATATTGGTCCCTTCTGACCTACGAGTCTATGAGCCACCAATGACTGTCCATATTCAACTACAGTATCTGCTTATACTGATTTAGTAAGAACATAATCCTTACTCACCTCTGGAGTCTGGGTAGTTGAATTCCACATAACAGGTCTCTGAAGGAAAACAACTTGCTTTGTGGCCAGATTTCCTTCACTGCAAGTTTAAAGCAGATAATTTGAATGTTTTAGAGGCAATAACATTTATTTCTAGCTTGCTTTTGATTATCTAGACTTTCAGGGTAACTGTACATTTTATGATGCACACACAACATATGTTATAGAAGGAGTTGGTAGTATCACCTATAATTAAGGTTGCCTAACACTTTCTTGTATAGGCCCTGTTTTCAGTTGCTTTTAATTTTGACAAACTTTAAACATTTGGGCTGAAATTTTCCATGCCAGTGCTTGTCTCGGCCTGAAGTTTTTTTTGGAAAGTTTTAGATAAAATTATTCAGCCATTTCTGAGGCAGACATTAGGGGAAATGTTGTCTTGCCCATGTTAAAAAATTCTTACAAACCCTTTTACTGAGAAGCTGTAGTGATGCCATAGGTTGGAGCAGGGACTTGAAATTTAGCTGACGAGGGTGGAAAAATGGGGTGTCCTTGTGGCAGGAATGTTCCTTTTATTGCCCATGAAAATTTAAGATATAAACCTCTGAAAGGTGCAGCTCACACATGCTGAATAGAGACTTGTTAGAGTTTGTCAATATCATTCGCCAAAAATTCTATCTGCTCCTAGCATTTCCCACACTCTCACAGCTCCTATGTATCGTCTGTAATGAGCATGCTCCTTCTCTACAGAACAACTGAGCATGCTCTATCCCATGGTTTGTACAATGGGGAGGAGGACTTTTCCTGCAATTAATCACTGTTCCTGGCTGCTGGGGGCTGTTGTGGCACCAGGACTGACAGCAGAAAGATTCTGTCTCTCTCTCCATGCTCCTGCTGCTGGTGCTTAGGCAGTGAAGAGGAAGCTACCTGACCTGAAGGAACACAGAGAGGCGAGGAGCAAGTTGGGGGCAGTGATGGACAGATGCAGAGGGGATCAGAGAAAGAGTGAGTAGTGGGAACAGTGGCAGGAAGGTCTGTAGGTCACTCTACCACACTCCCTCCAAAACCTGGAATCGAATCCAGGATTCCTAAGTCTCCACATTCCTCTGCTGTCAAATAGATGTTAAACACACTGGAAAAATCTGTGTCTCATCACCTTCCAGTGGCTGAGTCACATAGAGGATAATAGCCTACTACTGCTCCCAGTTTCACAGTTAGCTCATGTTGTAGAAGCCTGTATACTCACAGACAACCTTAATTCTGGCATTTCCTAATTTTTTAGTACTTAGCTTTGCAACCTGAACATTCATATAGGGTTCTTTTTTGTATGCAACACACACAAATACACACACATCTATGTAAATGCATTTTGTATGTGTGTGATTGTGAACACCTCTAATAAGTTTTCACCTCTGAGAATTCAGTAATTATTAACTTTGAATATTAAGACATTGTCATTTATTGTTTTTTCTCCCCTGTGACATTCGAAAACCAACTATTATGACGACACTTTAACCTTCCCAAAGATAGCTTGAGAACTTGATTCCGTCTGAAACAATTTTCAGGACTGCTCACTGGCTTAGTAGGCAGGGGCTGCTTTTGTGACTGATGTTGGCTGAGCAACAATTTTTATTATGCATGAAGATCTCTCTGGGCTTGTCTACACAGTGTGGTAGACTAATGTGCTCCAATGTGTTGTGCACTAAGTGGCCCGTGGAGACCCTGCTGGTGTTCAATAAAAGTTCCCTAGTGTGCATTAATGTAATACTGTTTGAAATGGGTCTATATTAATGCACTAGGGAATTTTTAGTGTGTGCCAGTAGGGTTTACACAGGTCAGTTAATGAGCCACACGTTGGTGTGCATTAGAATTCACACTGTCACACCCAATTGATGTGCACTACTGCGCCATGTAGACAAGTCCTAATGTATTTGCTACTGTGTACTACCAAGTTCTTTCGTGGAACAACAACAAAAAGTATTAAAAGAATCACCAGCATTTTCTAAGATATATAGTGAGCACCCAACTTAGAATAGCATTAGTTATGGATGCAATTAATTCATACATAACTCAGTATTTTTAAAGATGGCAGCCGATAATGGGATTGACTCTGATCACCTTTTAGCATGACCATAATTCCCAGAGGTAAGATGAAAAGAAGGATATTTCTCATTCAGGATAGAGTTCATTTAAAATTGCTTTGACAGAAGAGCAATTTTATGCTTTCAGGAGGAGGTGTTAACAAAAACATTACATTGCCATTTTCAGAGCACTGTTCAGATAAACATTTGAACTTGAATTTACTTAAAACATCCATCTGAGATTTAATTCCAACAGTCTCTTTCTTCATGATGAGCTAAGACATGCCGTTATACTATTTTTATATTATTCAGGACTCCTCTGATTGAAAGAAATCAGACAGTTATACTTATTCAGCATTCTTTCTTCATTATAAGCATTTTTCTTTGCCCACATATTGTATATACTCCAGACTGTTGTTTCACTACATGAAGAAAACAATTAGCTCAGATACTTGTAAAAGAAGTAAATGCCACGTATTTTCTGTTATTCCATATTCTGATGATTATACACTGGATCAAATAATTGTGTTCTCAGCTACACTAGTGTAAATTTCAGTTACAGTGGAAACAACAAGGAGTCCGGTGGGACCTTAAAGACTCCTTGTTGTTTTTACGGATTCAGACTAACATGGCTACCTCCTGATACTTGGCACAATTACAATGGATTAACTCCACTGACTTCAATGAAGAGCTCTGCATTTACATCAATGTAAGAACTGAGCTGTTCCTATAGTTTAAAAAAACTGGACTCAAAAGAGAAAATTCATCCCTTCTCACTGTGTTTCTGCCTTGTCTTTATTCTTTAAAAGAGAAATGATCCTAATCATCAAGGGGCTGCACAAATCTCAAAATATCGTTGAACTCCACAGCCACCTGTGTACTCTGGAGCTCAGCTCTTCAGTGATACACTTACATGGTAGCATGCAGGAGAGAGATGAGAGTTTGTGGTTAAGTACAGTGGGAATCTATGGATAAAAGCAGTAGCTGAAATCCAACCGAGCCTGGGTTACCTATACCCTGACTGTGGGTTGTGAGTGGAGAATTTTATCTTTTCTTTTGCATTTACTTGGGCTTTTCATGTACAATTTCACCCATACTAAATGTTATGTGTGTATTTATTTTAACACTCCAGTGATTTTCGGGGCAATTTAACTTAATCTTAAAACATGTCTCAGCTTTGTAGTGAATTCACAGACAGCTTTCGTGGTTGACATTTATGATTTCTCTGTGGCACAGCAGAGTATCTTTGATGTGACACTTCATTTAGCTGGGACAGCCCACTAGTTTCTAGGATTGCTTGCACTATGTCACATTTGAAATTATTTTCTATTTGGTCACATGCTGCCCAAATTGTCTAACTAGTACAATAGTGCCCTGTTATCAGCCTGCTAAGATAAGCTGACTGTAATGAATCCTATGGCTCATGATTGTCAAGGGATGCTGAAAGTATGAGACATAGGTTACACAGTATATCTTTGTTCCCCTCCCATGTTCCTGAAATGTAAAAAAACATATTGGCTTTTATTTTTATGCTCGCAGTTAAACGTTAATGCAGAAGTAAAGAGAGTTGGATGAGTAAATTCCAATTCAGAAATTGTTATACATTAGGAATTATGTACTATAATGTTTAAAGATATTCAAAATGATGAATCCATCTTACCGAAAGTTCCAAGTGTCAATGTTTCTACTTTAGAACTATACTGCTATAGTGTTACCATTCAAGTTTCAATCTTTTTAATGTTGGTCTTGAAAGTCAATGGGACTTTCTTTCTTTCCCCTTCCTTTCTCTAACAAACGCATAGACAGACAGACAGACACACAGTTAAAAAGAAACATACTCCACCGTACACACTTCTCCCCCGGGGAGAGGATCAGAGAACAAACACGACAGACCTTAGTGACGTTGCTTAGTGCAATGCTGGAAAGTGCTCAGCTACTGGGATGAATCTATATAATATAGAACAGAATAGTGGTCCTAAGTCACTTAGGTGCTTTTGAAAATCCCACACTAAATGAATTTACTACTTATGAAAGGTGCCGGATGGACAGCCCTAGTCTGGTGGCCTCTATGAAATCACAGAACAGCTGCAGCATTAGCTTTCGGAATGCAAGTTTCTTCACAATGCCCTGCCACTGTACATAAACCCTACTCACAACGGGCTGCTTGTATGGAAGAGGACAGTTCTGTCTCTGTGCCCCCTTTGCTGAAACTCTGCAGTGGAACCACGGCAAGGGCACATTGTTTAGGGTCTTCTGTTTCCAATGAGTGATGGGGTGGATTTGGTATTTGGCCTTTAGAGCTGTTTCATTCTGTTGGTCTGCAGACTCAGTACTGTATCGGTTCATGTTCAGAAAGAAAGTTTTCACAACTATAAGAGCTAGCAACCTAATTTTTAAAGCAATTAAAGCTTACATTTTGCAGAAATTGATAAGGGCACAAGATAAGTGCTGGTACCACCATGGAAAGGCCCATTTTGACCCAATCCAGGTCTTCAACAAATGTCCTCAGATTCTCTTTGTGGCTCTGTATTTGCTTATAGTTTAATGAATAGAAAACACTGGAAATGGCATATTTTGCTGGCGGCTAAAAACTGTTTCTTGGTAGGAACTGGGCAGTAACAGGGCAAGGTGCGAAGTTTGCACTGCTACTTCTGTGGGTAAAAAGTGTCAACTCAGCAGCTATTAAAAGCTCTAAATCCACAATAAAATAAAACAGGGTTACTCACCTTTGTAACTGTTGTTCTTCGAGATGTGTTGCTCATATGCATTCCATTTAGGTGTGTGCGCGCCGCGTGCGCAGCCGTCGGAGAAACTTTTTACCCTAGCAACACTCGGCGGGTCGGCCGGGCGCCCTCTGGAGTGGCGCCACTATAGCGCGTATAAATAACCTGGCCGACCCGGCCACCCCTCAGTTCCTTCTT
>NC_133778.1:23295595-23313193 GCF_003597395.2 Chelonoidis abingdonii | reverse complement strand
GTCGGGTGCGCGCCCGTGCGCAGTCCGTCGAAGAACTTTTACACTCTAGCAACACTCGCCGGGTCGGCCCCGGGCGCCCTCTGGAGTGGCGCCACTATAGCGCGGCTATAAAAACCGGGCCGACCCGGCCACCCCTCAGGTCTTTTTGCGGCTACCTCGACATGGAGGAGGGGAGTAGGAGGGGGTGAGATGGATATCGGTGTGGAATTATGGAGCAACACATCTCGAAGAACCACAAGTTACACCAAGGGAGTTACCGGTTTCTACTCGAGTGGTTGCTCATGGCATTCTTTAGGGTGGAATCCCAAGCGTTACCTAGGCAGGAGGGTCGGTAGTGAGAATGCGGCAGCCTGTTGCAATCAATGCGCCCCAAGAGCCGCGCGTCCCGAGAGCTTGGGCCCACGCATAGTGCGTTGGGCGAAAGTGTGGGACGATGACAGGTCGCGCACAGCAAAGCTTCCTCGGGCTGAATGGGCACGTGCGCCAAGTCGGCTGTAGAAGCGTGAGCCTGTGTGACATGCGCACATGAGTAAGGGTGTCGAGGAACCTGACTTGCGCGTACACGTGGCGATAAGACTAGTGCCGTGACCCAGGAGATTTCCCTGGAGGGATTGGACACTTTCATTCGCTCCGCAACGCACAAAGGCTTGCGGAGACCTTCGGCAGGGCTTGGTTCCTTTCCAATAGAAGGCCATGCTGATCGTCTGCGTCACTTCCAGGTTGTACATGCTGTTCCTCCGAGAAGCTGCGGCTTCGGAGAGAAAACCGGGAGAAGATTGTCTGGAAAGTGGGAGGCACACCACCTGAGGAACATGGTGAAGGCAGAATGAGCGTCGCAGTGCCTTTGTCTGTATGAACAGACAGTGTACGGAGGCTCGACAGTGAAGGGCTCTGCATCTCGTGAGACCCGACACGGGTGATTGCACAAGAAGACCGTCTTCACGGATAGGGATAGAGACGAAATTGCCAGTGTTCAAGGCGGCAACATAAGTCTGTTGTAGGACCAAAGTGTGACGGTCCCAGGAGGGGGTGAGGTGACGCGATGGGCGAGGGAAGATACGGTCAGACCCTTCATGCACGAAAGACTAATCCGGTGTGAGAGAACATCGCGAGCACGCCACGTCTCCGCGGGAGGTGAGTGGATATTGCTGCAGGGCACCTTAATAGGAGGAATCGCCAGGCTTCCTGCTTAAGGGCCGAGGTAGTCTAGACGTCGGGATTTGCCTGTAGGGAGGAAAATCTACGAGGGATGTCACACCAGGTCGTGAAAACACTCATGTTGCCACATACGTTTCAGCGGATGGAAGGTTTTCTGCTTATGGAGGAGACATGCGCTGCACTGGATCGGAAAAGCGTAATTCCTCAGCATTCAGCCATGCAGGAGCACGCCGTGAGTGGACGGACGCAGATCGCGATGACGAAGTCTCCCGTTGTCCTGGGTGATGAGGTCGGGACACGGAGGGGAATATGGAGCGCTACTGGACAGTCCAGGAGCAGTGAGTGACCAGCTTCGCTGGGCACCGGGCTATTAAGATGATGCGCGCTTGTCCCGCGAAGCTTGAGGCAAGACCTGTGTACCAGAGGAACGGGGAAGCATAAAGGACAAGGCGGTGGCTCCAGGCAGCGAGAACGCGTCGGTTATCGACCCGGGGAGAGGCCCTGGAATGAGCAGAATCCCTGGCCACTTCCTCGTTCGTAGCGAGGATGCAAAGAGAGTCTACGAGGGGAACCCCACCTCTTGGGAAAATGAGATAAATGACGTCCGTCTGATCGACCCCGTGGCAGGGAAAGGACCTGCTCAGCGTATCGCCAGGCGTATTCGGATCCGGGAGGGAGGCATCTACCTAATCCACCCGGAGGGCTATATACACAGAGTCCCATATTGAATGGCTTCTGACACGGGAGACGACCGCAGCTCCCCCCTGCCTAGTGATATCGTAGTACATGGCGTTAGTGTCCCGATAAATTACGGAACACAACGGCCCCAGAAGATTGCTTCTGCGAATCGCGCGCGAGTGCGAGCACGACGGCGCTAGCTGCCCGTAACTGTTGATAGAAGGCGTGAGCTCTCGCGGCAGACAACGGCCCTGGTCCGTACGCGACCGGTGGGCCCCCAGCGCCGAGGAGTGCACCATCCGCCGTCAGGTTATAAGATGACTGGTTGCTGCGGATCAGGATACCTGCACAAACTGGACGGGTCCAGCACCAGCCGTAGGGGAGCGGGGAGGACCGGGCGACGGGCGAGACCAGCTTCGGACGGAACCGATGAGCCGTCGCTGAAAGTGGACCGCATCGCGTCCTGGCCATATGTGGTAGATGGGTGCATGCGGCTATGCGCCAGCAGAGCGACGGCCAGTTGCGACGAGGCGACGAGCTGCTTGCAAGTGCCGCGAGTGAGGTGGAGCGCTAGGAGCGCGCTTGTGAGGCAAGTAGGCTGTGGCAGGAGGAGTCAGTGTGCTCCGCTATGAATCCAGTCTCTCGTTGGGCTGGAGAGTGGACTCTCCGCATTGAGGAGATCCAAAGGACAAAGAGGTCGTTTCTGGCACGTACTGACGGACTGGGCTGGTGAGGGCCCTTTGAGCATCGTCCAGGTACCTGGGCAAGAACAGTATCTGCTGTTGTGGAAGGGTGCGCCTGGCGACGGACTGCCAGATTTGTGACGGACCTCGGGCAGTACAGGCCAAGGGAGGGAGACGCAACTAAAGTCGGTGCTGTCTGACTGTGAACCGAAGGTACTTCATATTGGCCGGGAAAATGGCTATGTGGAAGTACGCGTCTCTCATCATCGGGAGTCAGGCGGGTCACGCCAGTCTCCAGGATCAAGGACGCGATCAGGTCCAGGAGACCATGCGCGAACTTCAACTTGCGTAGCACTTGTTGAGTCCCGCAGATCTCGAGAATTCGTTCGAGGCCTTCCTTTGGATTTGGAATGAGAAAATAGCGGGCAGTAATAACCTTCCCGCTCGGTCGGAAACGTTCATGCGCTCGCTGCAGTGAGTCAGAGACTGACTCGTGCCAGAGGATTTGCTCCGTGAGAGGGGTTCCCTGATCAAGACACCAGGAGCGGGCCGCAAAGGCGGATGAAACAATTGGGAGTGGTATCGTGCTTCACGTGCGCGAGCACCCTGATCGAAGTAATGCTGGTGACCACGCTGGAAGGAGTAGGAACAGGTGTTGGAACCCGGGGAAAGAGGATCCTAGAGAGAGTCTGGGCTATGCCGTCCCGGGGCGTACCTTCAAATACTGCTTCTTCGGCCCCTGATGTGTCTCTTAGTGGGCTGCTGAGCCGGCCCGCGGGGGGCCAAACTGGCGTCTTCGCCACCCCGACGCGCCTCCTGGGAATCCTGCCTGTTTTGATCGAGCGAAGTACGGGCGGCCGGTGTTGGGGCCTAGAAGTTCTCCGGTTGGAGCCAGCGGGTGGCCATCCCGAGCGGACTGCTTAAGGTGACCTGCCTGCGTCTTTCAGGCTCCTGGGAGGAGAGGGTCTTTGTCGGAAAACAAACCCCTCCACAAGGTAAGTCCTGTAAGTGGTCTGCAGACAGCTGGTGTCGACGGTGGGGCCTGGAGCAGGAACAATTCTGTCTCAGTGGATAATTCCTAGGCTACAGTCCTGCGGCCGGCTCGCTGCGTCCGCCAGCTATTGAACGAGGTTCCTGCGATCCTTCTGCCCTCCACAAAGCTGCGAACTGCCCTGCGTGAGTCCGGGGGCAGCAACTCTCGTTACAAGCGGCCAACCTCCGACAGTGTTAAGCACGTATCGGCCTAAGAGGGCTGTGCTATTGGGATCGGCAGCGTGGAAGTCGCTGCTGAATACCCGTTAACGACCCGTAGAAGGTCATGCGCTACGCCTCTTTAGATCTTATTTGGTTCGCGGCGCCTGTTGGCTCATGGCGCTCACTCTCGTTCAACGGACGAGGACAACTACCGAGCGCGGGGGTGGGTGGAGTTACAGGGGTCATAACCCCATGGAGGGGCACCATAATATCTCGCTCCCACCTTTTGCGTCCGGATCGGATGGTGCTGGAGACTGCCAAGGTGTCATCAGTCGCCGCCGTAGTTTTAATGTATGGGCGCTGCGATGCGCGTCTGGGGGCCTCGGCAGCCAGCCTACAGTGACGAACTGATCGTGCCTCGCTCTCTCCTCCACGGTGACGGTCTATGTTAAGGCACCGGCGAGAGGAGCGGCCTGTGGCGCTCGCAAATCGATCGGCTGGTATGGCCCCGACGGGCAGAGGTCGAGCCGCACAGCTCGATCCGGAGAAGCGGAGCTGAGGACATTGCCCGGAAACACGTGAGGTCGCTGGCAGGACCCCGTCCTGTGGCATCCTGCTGGAAAGGGACTCCGGGAGTGTAGAGGCTTAATTAACGGAATGATCCTCTGCGCTTCTTGCGGAGCGGGGCGGATATGAGCCCTCTGGCGCGGCCGACGTTGCACGGGAAAAGGTGCAGGGCGGACAGGGGGACGCATCCTGCGGGCCGCTCGATAGGGTAAGCCGGGGTCCTTGACATCTCGCTTGGGGGTCAGTGGGTGGAGACCGACCGGTCCTGAAGGTCCACGGGGAATCAATGTCTGCCTGCTCGGTCCCGGCTATAGCTTGCTACCTTTGCTGGAGGGACGCAGACTCTTGGATCTAAGGAGGCCAGGGGGCCGCAAGGGAGCACGCGAGTTCGCGTGCCACATGGACCTTGCCGGCACGGGTCCTTGCCGGAGACCGGTGCAACGCACCTTGCGTTGTACGGGAGCCGGGACCGGCCCTGTGCGGCTTCCGGTGCCGGATAAGAGGTCCGGACGGTACCGTCGACAGCCTCACGGCTGAGAGCTGCTCCGGGCCATCCTCGGCCACTGATTAGTCGGTGCCGGGAGCACATCGCCTGTGTGCGGCGGCTTAATAAGCGGGACGGGCAGTGAAGTCTGCGGACCTGGGCTGCGAGTTGGGCGGTGGTTGCCGACGATGAGGGGCCCGTTGCCATGCAGCGCATCGGGATGCCGAGAGCGACTCCGGCCTTGCGCCGATGGGGAGTGCTGCGAGGCGCGTAGCGTGGTCGCCGATTCTGGCGCCCAGTGCCCGGATTGGAGCGGTGCCGAGGTGAACGGTGCTGCCGCGATTGGGAGCGGGTGCCGACCTTGCTGCGGTGACCCGGGCTTGCCGCGATTGACAGCGTGCTGTGAAGCAGGAAGCCGGCAAGGAGAGCGAGTCTCCGGAGCAGGTTGGTTTGGTGGTCGCAGAGGCGAGTGGCGAGAAACAAGGGCGGCTTGCCTTGGAGAGGCTTCAAGGGATCAGACTGGCCGGACCAGAGGTTACATGAAGCGTGCGGCTCGTTATTGCAATCAGGTCTCGCGCCGCTTGAAATGTCTCCGGTCTATGGAAAGGCAATGCCAGCCTCGACCGCTCGCGCGGTGCCGTGGGCTTCTCGGCGCCGGGACTCGCCATGTGCCTGCGGGGCCTGGACGTCTAACAGGGGCCAGATCTACGGGCGCCGCAACCGGCTAGGCTGGGTCGCAGTTGCTCGGGTGCTTCTGCCTCCAGAGACGAGAGTCTTAGCCTTGGGGCCGGCTGCAGAAGGGTCGCCGATGCTTTAGCCCGCGTTCAACCTCGGAGTGATCGGGCGAGAGCGGCGGTGAAGCTTGGCCTTCGGCATCGCATGCTTATTGCGTCGGGTTGAGGGCGTAACGTACCGGACGTGGACCAGGTGAGGGGGAGCGGTCTCGATCGCTGCTGAGCTGTCACTCTGCCGTGCTGGGTGTCGACGCCGCCTCTGAGAGCTGTCGCAGTCTAAGTTACGGCGGGCCGTCTGGATCCGTTGCACGGCTTAATTGGGCTTGCAAATGGGGCACTTAGACGTTACATGCTGACTCCCCAGGCATTTCACAGGAGCAGGGGGGATCTCCCTGTCGGATGCCTATCATCACACAAGCTGAACATATAGCTTTGAAAATGCCGGCCGAGCAGGGCATGCTTCGGTAGGAGCGGATCGGGGTTAGGGGAGGCCCGGCCGCAAAACTACTAACAAATACCACTAACACTTATTACTCAACTATAAACTAATTAATTATGTTAAACAAGCGATTAATAAACAAAGACAGCGATAAGCGAGTAGCTGGGAGAGATTGTGGAGGTCAGGCAGGCACTGCACTCCACATGTCGTCCAACGAACCGACCAATGGGACCAGGTGAGGAAATGTAGGTGTGGGGCCGGGTCGGCCGGATTAATGTTATTACGGCTATAGCTGGCATCCTAGGGGCGCCAGCAAACCGCGCCCGAGTGTTGCTAGGGTAAAAAGTTTCTCCGACGGCTGTGCACGCGGCGCGCACACACCTAAATGGAATGCATATGAGCAACCACTCGAAGAAGAATAATAATAATTAGGAAATGGTATGAGCCATTTATTACGTGGGAAGTACCTTCATAGGAGACTTTACATAGGGGAGGAAGAAAATAAATCACTATTTTTGGACTCACCAGATACCGAAGAATAACATAATTATTTTTGCTGTATACAAATCCACTTCTGGATAACATGCAGTGAGGCATCTATGTGTATAAAGAAAATGTGCTGAAATATCTGGGAGGTAAGGTAACACAGGGACATAGTATTTTATCCCTAGCACATGCCCCCCAATAAAAGAAAGGTTGTCTAGCTGTTGAATATCACTTTAATGAGTAATTCTGGACTTTAAGTAAATTTGTCCACTTTTAATAAAGCGAGATAAATGAGCTTCTGTTAAAAAAAATCAGCATTTCCTTTATTTAATGATGAAATCTCCACACTTTTTTTTTTTTTTGAGGGGGAGAAGAGAGTAAAGGTCCCAGTTGTCTATGCCCAGGTGGCTACTACTGGAAGATAAGTGGTAAGGTGGAAAGACAGAATGTACAGCTTTATTTAAAATGGCCACTGCTAGATATTGGTGACTGTTTCACATACCCATAGTTTTGTCTTTGCACACTTTTCTTGGATGGGCAAAATAAGCATCTTAACAGACTCTGTGCTGAGGAGTACAGCCCTCTGGAGGGGTTGAAACTGTCAAGTTTCCCCAACTTACTAATGCCTCTTGATCTGGGAGTTGCCTTGCTTCATGACTTCCTTGAATTAAGAGGAGCGTCAAATACTACAGACCTCTGGTGTGACCAACCAGTCTGTTTCTCGGGATCTTCATGCATCTTGGTTGGGGTTTGGTCTGAGAACTTCCTGGCTCTTACTCCCTGGAGTATGGAATGAGTATCTCCTCCCTTGGGAGAGTATGTATTTGCTGCAGTTGGGAGCGTGATTCCCAGCCCAGGTAGACAGACACATGCTAGCTGTACTAAAAAAAATAAAAAATAGCAGTATGGATGTTGTGGCATGGACTAGCCCAGGGAGTCAGGTGGCCTTATACTTGGGTATAGACATGCTCCGAAAGGCCCCTACCCACACAATTCTCTCCTGCTTATATGCCTGCCTCAATGATACCAGGTGGGAATCCTCGCTTTCAGGTTGAATGGTTTCTCTAGCATGGGGCAGGGCATCTGCCTGATTTTGTATAGGACTTGTACATCCCATCTCATATAAATGAATGGAAAAACATAATATTAAGCTTTTAAATGTTTAAACTCTGATCAAGAAAAGGGGACATGGTGAATGCTGGGTAGGTAACAGGCAAACAAACAATTTTTAAAGTCCAGTCTTATTGAAATGCTGCACACGACAAAACAGCCATGGGCTTAATTCACAACAGAATTGAATGACAGTGGAATGGTCACAGAATTTAAATTAGGAAAAGAAAAAAAACATAAAATGAGCTATTTCAAGTTTTCCTCTCATTCCCACATTCCATCTTTCTCCTGGGCCCAATGCAATATGAGAACTTAGGTTAAGTAATTAGTGACTAATTAATTACAGTGATGTCAGTTTTTTGCACTATCTTTGCCTTCTGGTGCTTGTAGACTGTCTCTCCTGCCCATTTTCAGGGACTGCAGTAAGCAGTGAGGGGAAATAAAAGTCACTACAGAGTAAAGCTGCTGAAATCTCTGTAGGGGAGATGTTTTTCCTTTTCCTCACCCCACCCTCCCCCCGTGTCCTTTTTGGCAGAGTGGTCATGGGAGAGCAGCATAGAGATTCTTTTGTTAATCTCACTGGCAATTTATTTCTCTGTTTATGGTGTGTGGGCAATAAATTTGTCTTCTTAATATACATGTGATCATTAAATCAGTCCTTTAAAAAATATGGAACTTGTTAAGGTTGCCACCAGCTCTGATACTAAGATACACAATATTCAAGCATGACAAATACCATGTGGGTGATATCATCATGCAGGATATTTCAAGAGTTTAAGATGAAGTTTAGGGACGTTTCCTAGGAAAAGAAGGGAAGAACCTGGGTTGTAAATTCTAATACCAAACTCAGTTTGTTTGTGATCCTGAAAATAATGCTATGCCATCAGTCTGAGTTAGACAATATTCAGACTTTCCAACAATCATGGATTAGTTTGGAGAGTTCAGTCTCTCCGCTTTCAACTGGAGAGTCCTCTGCTACAACAGGGAAAATTCTTCAGAAAACTGATGTAAAAGACATTTAATCCTAGACCCCTCGGATTCCCTTAATTATGTGAATTTAGAGTAAATCTGTATCAGTAACTATTGTAGCATTAGGCATTGTTGGGTAGATTTTCCCCCAAAAGCTTTATCCACCACTAAGAAGAGAGGTAACAAATTTCATTCCTAAAATTATTAATAATATTATCCTGAGCATCTGAACTTCTGGTAATTCCCAAGAACTGGCAAATAACTTCTGAGTCTGAAAAATGTTTTCTTACATTTCAGGCTTTCTTTGTAAATTTCCTTTTTCTTTAATAAGCATTCCAGAGAATGCTAATACCCTTTACTTCATATTCAGAATTATCAAAGTCTTAACTCCATTTTGTTCTTGCCCCTACCAAGGTTCAGTTAACCCCTCATTTGTTGCTAGCAGGATAATAGTATCCATCAGTACCTCAAATATTTTAAAAAGTCACATCAGGTATCCATTTCTCCAAGACACACTCCACTGTACTCCAATAACGATAATCACAACAATGCTGATCCTATGCAGCAATACTAGACTAATCCCTACAAAATCACTGCTTGTTTTTCAAATGTCGTTGCACAAACATACAGTGCTGTAAGTTTTAGGTCCTGATGTCCAGCTTCTCTACTATGTTTGTAAGCAGCAAAGAAAACTGTTTTTAAGGAAATATTTCCTGTGTCCTATGTGACCTAATCCTCCAGATGGGGAGTTAGAGGAGAGGGCAGGCTCGCCAGATGTTGCACATCCCTTGCTTTCCCAGATCTGAGGCTAAGTCTACACTACGGGCTAAATTCGAATTAGCTTAAACCGATTTTATAGAACAGATATTATAAAGTCGATTGTGCGCATCCACACTAGGAACATTAATTCGGTGGTGTGCGTCCATGGTCCGAGGCTAGCGTCGATTTCTGGAGTGGTGCACTGTGGGTAGCTACTATCTTGAAGCTATCCCATTAGTTTCCGCAGTCCTCCCTCCGCCCCTTGGCTTCTGGGGTGAAGAGCCCATGCGTGATGGGGCCAAAAATCATTGTCGTGGGGTTGTTCTGAGGTACAAGCCTTTCACCCTCCCTTTGTGAAAGCAGCAGCCAACCATTTCGGCCTTTTTTCCTGGCGTGACGGCAAACGCCATAGCACTCGCAAGCATGGACCTGCTGAGATCAGTACGCAATCGTGGGACGGTTGTAAGAAAAGCACCTCGACATTCTATGGTGACCGATGAATTGTCAAGGGCATGATCGGTGATGTGAGTCAGGTACGTCAGCGCGTGCGACATGAGCGCATGAGTGTGATAGTGGACACTGAACGTTCCTCTCTAACGGCGAGTGGCTCTCCTTGTAATATGAGAGTTAAGCTTGCTAGGTATGGGCAGTGATTCTGACTCCTACTTGCAGGCGCCTGAATAGTGGTGTCCTCTGGAAAAGATCAGTGGAAGATAAAGCGATAAAAGCAAGGATATCCATATGGTATCATGATCTGATAGTGGACTGCGCTTCTAGTTTTGCGCTCGAGTGTTGTGTTCATGACTCGTAGTTCGCAATGTCGTGGTCCCATAGCGCTCTGCACTTTCGTTCAATTGCGTCATAAGTACATTTCTTATAGAACATTGTGACATTGACTTTTCATCACGTGCATACAATCTGCATCAGTATTAGTTATAGCACTCATCAGCATACGCCCATAAAATGCTATCACGTATATCCGAATATCTCCACGCTATATGAGAGCAGCTCTGCATTACAGTGAGAGAAGAGATTGAATACTCCTCTGTGAAACTTGCCTATGCCTAAGACAGCTACGCCTGTCCCCATGCCGGGAATTCCACTCTATGGGAGTGGAGAACTAATCTGACTCCGTGGGTGCTGTCGCTCGCAGAAGCTCGCACAAGAAGATCGTTAAAGCTACTGTACTGAAAGGTAGTGACTTCTGGGGACACGAATGCTAGTTATATAGATAGAGAGATGGCTGCTGCGATGGGGATTCCCCTCCGTAGGGTCGGGTGAGATGAATAGATGGAACATTCAACTGCTCTATCCCTATCTTGGCTTCCGGATAGCACACCTGTAGCACCCGTGTACATATATATAACCGCATCGGTGCGTGCTTTCAATGGTTGCTGAAAGCTACTGTCACGATCACTAATGGTCGTGTCACCTCTAGTATGGCTCATATCTGTGGATCGCGCAGAGTAAGGTGTCTGCCGTACGTGTCTTCTCACGACAGCACGTGGCTCTACTGTTATATATCTCGTCCCTGCGCAGTGGTGACCTATATCCCAGACCAGAAAATAACAGTTTGGGTGATTGTATAAGAAATGCCTTCCTACTCTGAGTGGCCCAACGCTTACCTGCTTGAGGTGCATAAAGGCTCATGAAGTCTCATTATCAACGGCAGAGAGGCCTAGGACTCGGTGGTCGAGTAGTCTGTTCAAAATCTCCACAGTTAGCATTGCATAGGATGTTGGCTACAGGCTATCCCTAGAATTAGTGTCGCACATGTGATGGACCTACTAGAAAGCTCGTTGGTGCACCAATTGTCTATACCTCTCGCTCGAAGACCTGACCAATCAGTTGCCCTCCTCTCGTCATGGTTATTGCTGCTGGCATAGTGTGTGATGCTCAGTATTCTCACTAGTAGAGAGATCTGAGGGAGGAGACCATTATATAATGGCGTGTAGTATGACTGACGGCCTCTCAATATGCAATAGCCCTGGTAGCCGCTGATTAACGAGCCAGACACCATGGTAGAGCGATGCGAGAGATCGAGACGTCTACTGGCACGCGTCCGCCATACAGATACGAGATTGAAGAAAGGTTTCCTAGTGGTCAGGTGTCTGTGTCGTGTACGTGCGTGGGTAGATGTCTGTGTGTTCGTGTTAACCTGCCCACACTCTATTGGGCTTTGATGAACTCTCTCTCCTGCTGGCGAGCAGACCCTATCCTTCCCCTTTTGTGATTTACCTGCTCTGTAATAGCAAATAGAATAATCACTACTATATATTAAATCATGTATTCTGATATTAAAAAAAGTCACTCCTCTGCTAAGCAAACCTCAACCATCGCTTCTGCGTAGTTCTTGCTTAGTAATAGTATAAGAGAAGGTAGTAGACTATGGTCATAGGTGATTGTCGTGCTGGTTGTCTTGGTCGAGGGCGAACTTCCTGTCAGTGTAACGAAATGAAGTGAACCACTGATATTGGCTTAAATCAATCGATCATTCCTCTCAAAATCGCTAATGATGCCACGCGTCCTCTTCTGACTGCTCTCGCGCCAAGTGTCCTCAGCTGTGAGTTTCGCGCAGAGATGAGATGAGAAGGGGCTCTCAAGAACGCTTCGCTCCCTCCGCTGCTCTCCTAAAACAGCAGTCGTAGTGTGTGAGGAAGGTAAACAGTGGCCCAGTGTGTGAGATAAACTGAGTGCTGGTATTGTGTCATAGGCTTGCATTGGCACTCTGTAGTAGCGGCTTGCTGTCCGTCCTGAGTGATCCTCGCAGGACAGTCGGAAGATGAGTGACGGTGCGCTGCGGTATATCAGCCGCGCCGGCGATAGCTCCCTTACTCCTCGTATGCACTCCCGCGATGCATGCCTCATCCTTTCGTTGTCGTGCCCTACACCTCCTCTCGACGTGTCTCGGTGAGCAGGCACCTATACTTCATCTCAGAAGTATCGTCAGCCGGACCTCGTGGCACTATTGCTTGACTCACTATAAGGTCCCTCTCGCTCATTAACACTGCGAGGTTCACTGGCAATCGTCTCCCTCAAACGATTCTTTGTACATATTTCAGCATTGCCTCGTTCTTTTCTGCGACCACGCGTGTTGGCTCATTATCGATAGCTTCTTTCCATTGGCCAGAGTTTACTTCCTAGATTTCTCGCAGAGCCCTATGTGCTGTCTAGGTGTACGGCTCTTCTTCCTCGCCGACTCCTCTTTACATCATTCCTGAAACTAGCCGTGTGGGATGGGACTAGAGAAGGTCTTGCAAAGATGATGTCGCGTATATGGCGGGAGGGCTTAAGACAGGGAGATTCGTGGATGTAAAAAGAGATACAATGATATACGTAAGAATGGTCTCTTCACTGCTTTCCATGTGGTGGACAACATGCCTGTTTCACCTTAAATACAGACACATGTGAATTTCACTACGAATGAAGTCGCATTTGTGTCGTGTTATTAAAGAGTGAGTGTGCTGTGATAGTCTCTGGTGTTACATGCTCGCGCGACGAGAACGCATGTCAGTGTGCATACAATTCAATTCAGCATATACTCCTGCGTGCCGTGTTCGAAGGACTATAATCGATTCTCGACGGTTACCTAATGATGAATTACTATAATATCACTCTGTGTCTTAGTGATGCACTTGTATATCCTCTGTGAGACTTTACCAAGGCAGTTTCGCATGCGGCAGAAGCCAACGTGCGCGCACTCCTATAGTCACCTCTAATGGCCCGATAGCAGATGGGATTGGTTTGCACTCCTCCCGGTCCATCTTAATGAGAGACTCTGGAGTACAGCATGGATCAGGTAACGCCATAGCAATCGCTAAATATCGCCAATCTCGTTTACGCAACGCCCCAATCGTCGCCGCGGTGCTGCGAGTAGTGCGGAAGAAATTAACCTCGACTCTCGCCCAATAAGTCTCTCAGCATTCGACGTCATCTGTCTCCTTGCTCTCTCACCTCCGCGTTGGTGGCTACGTGTGGTACAGCGACAGGATATATCGGATAACTCTTTACCGCCCACACTCCTGTTCGGGATGGCAGTTCTCTCCTGTTGCGCGCTTTATGTTGGCACATGTTTAGGCACGATTGTCCTCGATATCGGGCTAGTCGTAGTGTATGACACAGCGAGAGATAGAAGAGGAGCGGCTGTGTTCGGGTATGCAGTCGCATCAGCTAATCATGCGCTGGAGCCGTATAGGCGCCAGCTCGATGCCTTCTCGTCTGACTCAAAGTGTATACCCGCCAACCTTACTTACGATAGCACTGCATGGTGGATGCAAGCTGTTTACTTTTGTGGGTAGAATAACGGCATGGCCGGTGCCTATGCCTTCTGTTTCAAGGCCTAGTTTGGCAGTCACTTCTAGCATGTGATCTCAACATCATGACTATTCTTTGGTGAGAGAGACCTATTTCCTGAACTCCATCCCGGATGATCGTTATACAAGTATCGCCTGTTAGAGATCTCTATTACTTGTGCTCTTGCGAATAAGTGATAATTCCAATCGCCCCTGATTGCTATAAAATGGCATCATAAGTTTATAAATATACACTTTAGCATCTTGCAGTTTAAACTGATGTTGGTCATACTCTTACATCAAGAGGGTCGTGAGCACACCTCAGCGTATGTCGCTTCCATGGTTCCATCTGATTTGAGCGCTAAGTTTGTCTGGGCATAGAGCCTTCTCCGATCTGTGTCCAAAAGCTTCTGGCTGTTGTGAGCCTAACTGAGTGTCTGTTTGGTCTAGCTCTGCATGCTCAGCGTCGTCCATCTCCTTCTTCTCTTCTCCCTTCTCGTCTGAATCCTCAACCCCACGTCTCAGGATATCTCACGGTTATAGGTGGGGGTGATGTTGGTGGCTCGAGCCCTCCTCAAAATTGCATTGCAGCTCAGCGTAGAAGTGCATGTTTTGGCCGTGAACCCTGATTCTTTCCATTTTGCTGCTTTTGGTTTCTGGTTATTGCTTGTCTGAGCTCTTTACTTTCACTCTGCACTGCATCTGAGGTCCCTGCTGTGCCTTTTCCATCATAGCCATTTTGAATGAAATTTTTCAATATTTTTTTCATTTCGTTTTCGAAACGGAGTTCTGTTAGCAGCTGACTCCTCTCCCCATATAGACGATTACATGATCCAGTACCTCTTGTGCGGGTCCAGGCTCGGTGCTCTTTCGATTCTCAGTGAGGACTGCATTGTTACCTGTGCTGATGACTCGTGCGTGGTTCCCTGTGCTGACAGAGCCACGCTTCGGCCCAAAAGGAAATTGACTTCAAACGTTCGTGGGGCTTTCCTTTTACCTGGCCAGTGCCTCTGAGTTCTGATTGCTGTCCAGAGCGGTCAGTGGTGCACTGTGGGATACCTCCCGGAGGCCAATAACCTCGATTTCCGTCCACACTAACACTATTCCGATATAATATCGATTTTAGCGTTACTCCTCTCGTTGGGGAGGAGTACAGAAATCGATTTAAAGAGCCCCTTTAAATCGATCTAAAGAGCACTGCAGTGTGGACGGGTGCAGCGTTAAATCGATTTAACGCTGTTAAAATCGATTTAACGGCATAGTGTAGACCAGGCCTGAGACAATAATCCATGAACTGCTGCTGTCATGCCTTTATAGGAGCTTTTATTTTGTATAGTAGAATATCTATTGCAAAAATGGGAAAACTATTAAAAGTTCCAGAAGTTGAATCTACAACTTCAGTGCATCACACCATACTGATTCAGATCAGAACCACATGAAACAGCAAAGAAAGCCCATTCATCATATGATGAATCTGGCTAGAACCCAACCCTGCTTTCCTTAAATGTGAGTTTCTATGCTAGCATTAATGGGAGGAGGATCAATCAGTTTTATTAATGTCAGTTTTGAGACCGTCACATCTCTACAAAGAGAAACAATGAACATTAATAGTTAATGGAGAGAACAGATTCTGTGTGATAAATTGGGAAAATAGAAAACTGTAAGAAAAAATTAAAAATGGAAAGCAGATTTTGCTGTTAAGTCTTTGCTTTTAAACAGAGTTTAATTAAGAATTATTTTATACAAGTTAACTTTGTTTAAAGATACGGAAAAATCATTTGCCAGAATTCCTAGTGCTCTACTAAATAACCTCCCAAAATGGTCCATTTATTGGAGATAAAAACGCTAATTGTGACTGTTCTTAGCAGTGTAGTCTATTAGATACTGTTCTTGAAACCTGTTAATATTCTATCTTGGTTCTGAGGCCAGAGTTCAACATCTGGGAAAAGGAACAGCTGTATAGACTGCATAGAATGCTCTTCTGTATTCAGACTTTTAACTTGGATTCTTAGGATAATCTGATAATGGCATAATGCCTATTGTACAAATACTAGTGTTCCAGGAATTTCCTTTTTTTTTTTTTAAATAGCTATATTGAGACCTGGAAATAGTAGTTATCAATATAAATTCTACTCAGACTGACAGTACAACACATTCTTCTTTATAACAGTTTTATCAATTCACACTGTCCTTTTAGGGACTTAAAATGAATCTGATAGGTACTATATAAATGTGAGTTTTTTCCAGAGGCACTTCACCAGACACCCTAATACAAACACATACTTAACAGTACACACAAACAAGCAATATCCAATAATTTAGGACAAGAAACAAATACTTTATCCAGTGGAGATTTTTTTTTTTTAACATAGCCATAATATAACTATCCAGGTTCAAATCTGGCCAGGATACAACTTCCCTCCTTTTGCATGACCACAATTAGTAACAGTAATGTTATGCTGTATTTAAAAGACAGCACATCACAAAGTATCATCACGTGAGCATCATGCCAGGGTACTGGGTTCACAGTAAATCAGAAGGAGGAGTATCCACCTAATGAATCATTAAGAGCACTTCCTGTAGCACATGCCTGTTTCTAAAGTGTTTAGTTTTCCTTGTTTCCCCATGGCTGCCCGGGGGGGGCAAGTGGGGCAATTTGCCCGAGGCCCAGGGGCCTCCACGAGAATGGCTGAGGCTCCCGCCCCGGCCCGACCCCGCCTCCGCCCCTCACCCGGAGTCTCAGCGCATGGAGCAGCGCCCCTGCACAGCTCCAGCTTGGCTCTGGTAGGGCCCCTGAGCTCCGCCCTGCTCAGAGCCGTGCGGTAAGGGGCAGGGCTACGAGCTCCAGGCTGAGCTCAGCTCTCTCCGCTCAGCCTGGAGCTCACAGCCCCGCCCCCTTACCACGCGGCTCTGAGCGGGGCGGAGCTCAGGGGCCCCGCCGGAGTCACACTGTTGCTGTCAAGTGAAGCTCCTGGATGCGCTGAGGCTCCAGGTGAGGGGGGAAGTCAAATGCCTAAGCCCATCCAGTTTCGAGATTTTTCCAGGTTTTTTGATACTACTGCTGGCATTCCTGACTTCATAATCTGTTCCATAACTTTGGGTTCATTTAGGTTAAAACATAAGAAAGCCATACTGTTCAAAACCAAAGGTCCATCCAGCCAAGTATCGCTGTCTACTGACAATGCCAATCCAAGTGCCCCAGAGGAATAAACCTAAACAGGCAATGACAAGTGATCTCTTCCTCCATCATCTCCACCCTCATGACAAAGCGAGGCTAGGGGACACCATTCCTTCTCCATCGGCTAATTGGCATTAATGGCCTTAATCCAACATTAGTTTCCTAGAGACTGGCTCATGGGATCCTTCACAAACGGAGACGTTACTGTGGGTTTGCCTTAAAAAGTATCACGCCTTATGTACATCACTCCACAAAACTGAGCATTTGAGCTTGTTACCCAGAATCGGACATGAGCCACTGTGTGAAAATTGAAATGCTCAATAATAGCACATGCATGTGAATAGACCAAGGTGTAAAAATTAAATTAACCAGGGTGTTCTCAAACTGGGGCTCAGGACCCTCAGAAAACGCCTCACCACGGTTGCGTGATGACGCATACTTTAGAATCATGGAGGTACGAGCTGTATATAACGCACTTTAATCCGATTCTAAAGGTTTAAATAAAAAAAAGTGTTTTTAATTTTATAAGTGGGGGGTGGTGTCACACTCAGGAGGTATTGCTAAATTGTGAAAGGGAGCACGCTGAGTATAACTAAATTTGAGAACCATGAATTAACACTCCCCTCTGGAGCCCGCTAGAGGAATGCAGGGGAGGGCGGGTTGTCCCTCCCTTGATAGGGTGGCATCTTGCCTCTTGTTCCATCATGAATCCCCCCGTCTAATTTTAAATAGCACTCTCCCCGACATGAATCTCCTTGGCACTGTAATACTAATGCATTGAGAATTGAAGAGATGGTAGCCCTATGAAGCTAGCTTGGCTCTTACTGGCAAACCTCACTGCTGAATGAGGATTAGGGAAGGCTGTGC
>NC_133778.1:23226437-23295354 GCF_003597395.2 Chelonoidis abingdonii | reverse complement strand
CTGCCTGAGAGCTCCTGACAGACCCCCAGACCACGCCCACGATCCACCCCACCCATTCCCTGTTCCCTGACCTCCGCCACAACCTGCTGCTCCCTCCTGTCCCTGGACTTCCTGCCCCTTCAGCCACACCCCCAGCCCCTTTACCCACTTCGTCACAAGCTGAGGTGGTTCAAAAGTTTTGGATTTTTTTTAAGCAGAATTTTTTTATTGTTTCTTTAGACAATCAAACACAGCAAGCAGCAAATATTTGGCCACACACTTCTGAAACCCCAAACCATATTCAGGTTTTGGCAGACTAATTTCAGCTTTTCAATTAAAAAAAAAACACAACAAATTTTGAAGGAAAGCAGAAATTGTCCGTGATTTTTTTCTGCTTTTTAAAAAAACCCTAGTTTTCAATCCAGAAAAAGTTTTGACAGAAAATATTTGTCCAACCCTTTTAATGAGCTTTAGTGCCTTTTAGCACTAGCTGATGCTGAGACCAGTGATACCTTGTAAAGAAGTTTTCTCAAAACTGGGTTTGTGCCGAGATGCAGAAGGTTTATTTTTCCCAGGGGCGCCTGTAGGGCAATTTGCAAGTGGGACAATTTGTGCTGGGCTCCGCAGGGGCCCCCACGAGAATATAGTACTGTATAGTATTGCAATTTTTTTTTTATGGAAGGGGCCCCTAAAATTGCTTTGCCCCACGTCCCCTGAATCCTCTGGGCAGCCCTGTGTTTCCCCTCCTGTTCTGTCTGCAGGGCCATGATGCATAAATTGGATCCTTTTGCCTGTTACAAGTGGGGACTGAAATCTGCAAAGAAGTTGATGAGGACCAGCAGCTCAAGATAATTTGCCACCTGCTACCCCCAACAACCAAGGAGGAGAAACCAGGGCCTCAAGGGCTACTGGAGCTTCTCTATAGCTGTAGGATTTGGCTTATTTCCTCCCCCCATCTTTTAGAAAAGCTCCTTGACCCTGTCTTAATTAATATTTTATATAGCGACTGGTGGGTCAAATAATACAAACTTTTAAATGGTCCCTTTGTAGGCAGTGCAATTCACAATTCCTTGGGTGTTCACACTTTTGCTGCTACTGTTGTTAGGTGAAGAAAGTTTTCCTCAGGGATGAGTTAAAAGGGTAACAGCATGTTATTTTACACAACATCCCCACAAGAGAAAGGGTTTATAATTTAAAAAAAAAGAAAGCTTTGAATTGATCAGAAATTGCAGAATATAGCAAAAATTGTGTGACTTATTAGTGGTCTCCGATTTGCCATTTTTTGTGCCCAAAACTTTCTCCTGTCTAAAACTAATTGTACTAAAGGGATTTTATCTAATCCCGAGTAAACAGTTCACTGGCCAGTTATACTTTTTTTTTTTCTACTTGAAGGGGGTTGAGTCAGGAGCTGTGTCAACTCACTTGGAATAAATCCATTTATTTGGAGCAGTTCTTGAAAAATTACACTCATGTCCAACTTATGCTGACTTGATTCATGCAACTAGTTCCAAAGGCTTCTCAAGTCAATGGGAGTCTGTCTCTCTAGTGACTTGAACAGGCTTAGGATCAGGCCCCAAGCATAGCTCCAGCTGACAGACCTGTGGGCAATCTTAACCTGCTAGGAGCAGAAATTAAAGAGCTGTATATGCTTACTTCAGGGTTGCACTTGCCCTTTTTATATTTTGTATATTACTAAGAAAAGCCACTTGTAATTTTTTTGTTATAATAGATAAGGTGAAAATCTTCTCTTGGGGGATTTCAGTTTTGATAATCTGCTTTTCCTACATTCATGGATCTCCCATTGCGATCTTTGAGAATTCTGCATATGTTGTGAGAACAGAATAAGAGAGATGAAATCTGCTGTGCAGATCTGAAAAGTATAGTTTTGCCTTTAATCTAAAAATAAATGAAAATATTATGCATTAACAGTGGTTCTCAAACTTTTACACTGGTGACCCCTTTCACATAGCACGCCTCTGAGTGCGACCCTCCCCCCCCGTTATAAATTAAAAACACTTTTTATATATTTAACACCATTATAAATGCTGGAGGCAAAACGGGGTTTGGGGTGGAGACTGGCTGACAGCTCGTGACCCCCCCCCATGTAATAACCTCATGACTTTTTGAGGGGTCCCAAACCCCAATTTGAGAACCCCGCATTAGAAAGTGTGTGTGAGAGTGAGTGAGAAGGAATTGCCTGAAGTGATAAAAAAATACACCACTAGTTTGCTATGAATATAATGACGAAACATGGCACACTCATCAGTGGAGATGAACAGGCTCAATTTTGCTGGATTAGCACATGCCTTAATTTGCTATAAATAGTATGTGCCTGGTTTTATGATAGTGTTGTTTCTTAAGTGGTTGAAACAACATGTTTCTATTCTCTCAGGCCCTGACTCAGCAAAACACTGTTGTGCTTAACTTTAATCATATAAGTTATCCCATCCTTATTCATTAAGGTCAAATGGAATAAGTAAAATCTTAAATGCTTTCCTAAATAGGAATGGGATTATTCTCATGTTCAGAATTAAACATGCGCTTAAACTTTATGCTGAGTTGAGGTCTCAGGGTCTAATCCAAAACCATTTGAAGTTAATGGAATGGCCTAAATCACAAGGCACGTCTTTAAAATTCACAAAATCTTATCTAAATAAAGCTACTTACATCCTGAATCTCATTAACATTATTTATATATTCTTCCTTATTGCATATAGATCAGTTATGTATACAAATATACACTCGAGATTTATATTTAGAATACATTCCAGAAATGCATATTTTATGCTTTAAACTACTTTCTGGTTACCTGTCATGTCGGACAATCGGTGTAGGCAGTACACATGTAAGAAGCCATCCAAACTCAGCCAGCGTGTGCAGTAAAGGTCCATAATCTGTTTTAATCTCACATCCCTACATTAATAAACCAATATAAATACAGTAAGTACACTCTGCAGTTTTACCTTATTTCCATATATAAAATGTAACAAATTACAACTGACATTATTATTTTATTGTAATAACACCTTGAGGCCACGGTATAATTGTGTTAGGCACTATACACCCAACAAACAGACAGTCCCTGCCTTAAAGAATTCACAATCTTAGTGTCAGACTATAGACAACAGGTGGATAAAACAAAGAGATGGGGGTATTAATTCAGTATATGGGTTTAGGACTAAAGCCCTAATTCTTCAAGATACTTCAGCAAGCACCTTGCGTGCTTAATGTTAGGTATGTACTTGAGTACTTTGTTGACTTGGGGCCTAACAGAAAATTTACAGTTTGATTATAATAGTAGAATAATCATTTAATTACATTGATTTTTTTTACCTGATTTTTGACTTTGTATTCTGAACAAACATGTCACTGAGTTACTGAGTAAAAGCTCAAAGCTAACGATTTTTGCAGGTAAAAATTTAAAGAAATAATTATTAGAAAACCTATTAGGACCTAGGAAAATATTGTTTTAGGATCCTAAGAACCTGGGACCTATGCAGATGGAAAACTGAATAAGTCAACTTCTAAATGTGCTAATTACTTAGAAACCTATTTTACTATACAATTTTCCCACCTTTTTCCAGCAGCAGCCCCTAGTACACATGAATGCTCCCAGAAGGCAAGCGGAAAAATGGCCTTTACCAAATAGGCATCACCAAAAATTGCTGGAATATCCAAGTATAAAAACAATTGACTTTTTTCTTCTCATGTGTGGTTTCTCCAGGAGTGTGTATCAACAATACTTCTTCGTGTAAGTATGTTGCATACTAACTGGCTGATTGTGGATCCTGCTGGCAAGCACTAAAAGTTCCCCAGGTTGCATTAAGGTAGTACTGTTTGGAGTGGTGCTACTATGGCTTCTTAACAGGGCGTCTCATCACAAATTGGTCATTTGGATCAAGTGTTTTCTCCACTTAGCTTGCCTCCTTGCTTGCTCTCTAGTGCTTAAAGGAGGAGATCTGAACACTGTGCACAGGGGACTGGTGCCGGGATCAAAGATTGAATTCCAAAAGTTACTACAGTTCCTTAAGGATGGCCTTGAAAAGGGCTAGTTGCCTTCATTTACTTGAATTGTTAAATATTAAATTTATACTAAAAAGCAGCTGATCAGGCTTCAGGAGTGGGGAGGAGTGGGGAAATTGGCAGCTTTGATTACAGTGGGAGCAGGGAATGAAGTAGAAGAAAAGAGAAGGGCAGTATAACAGCATACAAGGATCTTAGCTTTAGAAACTGAGATTATGTAATTACCAATCAAAACTAGATTTCTGATTACAGAATCACAGAAATTAAATCTGGAAAAGAGATCTAGCCTCTCTCGCCATCAATGCAAGATTGTTTGTGAAAGTATGCTTCCTACTGATTTCTCCAGTCTACTTTTAAATATGTTAAGGATGAGGTGCAATGTATTCCACAAATGTGAACATGGACAGGCCTTTTTTTTTTTTTTTTAAAGATGATTTTTTAAAATTGCTTTACCCTCTTGCTAGGCCTGCAGCGCCAACAGCCTACGACTGCGTGAGCTGCAGATTCTAGTGCAGGGGATGGCAAACTTTTTGGCCTGAAGGCCACATCTGGATATGGAAATTGTATGGTGGGCCATGAATGTTCACAAAATTGGGGGTTGGGGTGTGGGAAGAGGTGAGGGCTCTGTCTGGGTGTATGTGCGGGCTCTGGGCTGGGGCTGAGAGGCTGGGAGTGCAGGGGGGTGCTCCAGGCTGGGAACAAGGGGTTTGGAGGGCAAGAGGGGGATCAGGGCTAGGGCAGGGAGTTGGGGCATGGGAGGGGGTCGGAGTACAGGCTCCAGGTGGCTCTTACCTCAAGCAGCTCCCAGAACCAGGAGCATGTCCCCCTTCCAGCTCCTATGCAGAGGCGCGGCCAGGCAGCTCTGCGCACTGCCGCATCCACAGGTGCCAGCCCTGCAGCTCCCATTGGCCACAGTTCTCAGCCAAAGGGAGCTGTGGGGGAGGCACTTGGGGCGGGGGGAGTGTGCAGAGCCCCCTGGCTGCCCCTACGCATACTAGCCAGAGAGGGGACATGCCGCTGCTTCCAGGAGCCGCACAGAGCAGGGCAAGCCCCCAACCCCACTCCTCTGCTGGGGCGCTGGAGCAGGACAAGCCCTGGACCCTGCTCCCTGGCAAGCGCTTGAGGGTCAAATTAAAACATCTGGAGGGCCCCCGGGCTGTAGTTTGCCCACCCTTATTCTAGTGTGTAGGCAAAGCTACTGGAGAGGAGCAGAAGAGTCAGTGAAAATATGTAAAAGAGCAACAAGGAATAAGGAGGAAAAAAAGGTGTGTGTGTGGAATACAGAATATATGAAAAGAAAACAGGAAGTAAAAAAGAGAAAAAGTGAGGCAAGAGAGAAAATGGACAGGATAAAAGACATCAGCAATTGTCTCAGTATCTGAAGCAAGTGGTCATCTGTAAAGCTGGTCAGGAATATTCCATTGGAATGACTGTGATATGTAAGCACCTCAAATCTTTTTCTTTGTCTGAGAACTAATGGATTCTCAATAAACATTTTCTGATGAAAACAAAGCTTTTAATAAGCTGCGAAAAGCTCTTGTGAGGAAGGGTAACATTTTCAAAAACACCTATGTGACCTAGGAGTTTGAGTCCTATAGACTGTCAGTGACATGGGTTTAGGCTTCTAAATGCCTAAATTGCTTTTGAAAATGGGACTTGGGCTCCAAGGGCATTTAGAGCACTTTGGAAAATTTTACCTGAAATCCTGCCTTTATGCAAACAAATCTAGCTGCCAAAGGAAACATCTAAGTGTTATGTATTGGAGGCCAAATTCAGACCTCAGTTTAAGCAGGTGCAACTTCACTGACTTCAGTGAAGTTACTCTTGTTTGTATCATGTCTCAATTTTGTGCACTCCCGTAGAGTTCAGTGTCCCTACTCACATGTGTAAAGTTATTCACGTGCCAAATGTTTGCAGATAAGGTTCATCTTTTGCCCAGAAAATTATTATCTTTACATTTTAAATTTTTTTCCCTATTTGACGCACAGTACTTTATACTGTATAAAGGGAGCTGAATTAGAGCTAATTGGTAGCGATTTTTTTCAGTTTGCTGGCAATTCTGAAAAATTAAAAAAATTAGTTTTGATCAAACAAAACATTATTTCAATTTTGACCAATTAAAAACATTTTTTATTTTTAAAATAAAATTAAAGGAAATTTTGCAACAGTCATTTTAAACAGAAAAATCTAAATGTTTAATTTAAAAAAAGGCAAAATGAACGATTTCAATTTTTTCAGAAATATTTGTTCTTTTTTTTTTTAACTGAAACAGTTTAGTGAAATTAACACAAATTTGCAAATGTTTTGGTGTCACTGAATTTGCATATTTTGCTGAAAACAGTCTGTCAGATTTCACACAGTTCCAGTCTAATTTTGTTCTGAGAATGCCACTCCTTGTCAAATTGGAGTCCCAGCTGCATTAACTATAATTTTTGAGAGGATTGCAAATTGAAAATTTTGAAGCCCAGTAAATAAGAACTCCAAAGAAATGCAGGGTATAAAATTATATCTTTTTACAAAGTGTGCTGAACTGCTACACTAATAAACTGTGTAAATGTTTCCATAGCAAAAGCTGGCCTATAGGCAAATAACGTGGAAGGTGTATTCTGTCATAGTAATGGAGTTTGAGAAGGGTAACACTGTAACAGCACTGATTACAAAGACAATCATATGTGATCAAATTTACTGAGAACAGAAGAGACTTTTCTGAGATGATGGGACCTGACCATATTGGAGACTGAGAAACTAGTTACTTAAAACAGATGATTTGGCAGTGGTTACTGGTCGCCTATTTAAGTCAGCAATCTGGCATGAAAATGTTTCATAAATGGATGCAGAACATGGGTTCTCAAACTTCATTGCACGGTGCCCCCTTTCTGACAATAAAAATTACTACAGAACCCCAGGAGGGGGGACTGAAGCCTGAGCCCACCCAAGTCCTGCTGCCCCAGGTGGAGGTGGAGCAAAGCTGAAGCCCAAGGGCTTCATCCCCAGGCAAGGGGCCTGTAACCTGAGCCACGCTGTCCAGGGCTAAAGCCCTTAGGCTTCAGTTTTTGGGTTCCAAGTGGTAGGGCTCTGGCTTCGGGCCTAGGCCCCAGCAAGTCTAAGCCAGCCCTGGCAACTCCATTAAAGCAGGGTCGTGCCCCAATTTGGGATCCCAACCCACAGTTTGAGAACCACTGATGTAGAAAGAAATGAATTAAAACACATTTTCAAACATTACATAGTCTGTAAACAAATAAGCCACTTTTAAGCAAGTGTGAAAGATGATTTTTCATGTATTTTTGATCAAATTCCTACACTACTTGTAGAGTCTGATTTGCTAGATGTTACCTATTTTAGGGATTTGATTACAAATACACAAATACACACTGAGGGGAAAAACAACTGAGGAGAGTTGGCAGTTTTTCAAAGGGACACTATTAAGGGCCCAAAAGCAAGCTATTCTGATGGGTAGGAAAGATAGAAAATGTGGCAAAAGACCACTTTGGCTTAACCACGAGATCTTGCATGACCTACAAAATAAAAAGGAGTCATATAAAAAATGAAACTAGGTCAGATTAGCAAAGATGAATATAGGCAAATAACACAGGAATGCAGGGCGCAAGATTAGAAAGGCAAAGGCACAAAATGAGGCACAACACTAGCTATGGGAATTAAGGGAACAAGAAGACTTTTTATCAATACATTAGAAGCAAAGAGAAGACACAGACAGGTAGGCCCACTACTCAGTGAGGGAGAGAAACAGTAACAGGAAACTTGGAAATGGCAGAGATGCTTAAATGACTTCTTGTTTCGGTCTTCACTGAGAAGCTGAGGATGTCTAACATAGTGAATGCTTAATGGAAGCGGGTATGGTTTAGAAGATAAAATAAAAAAAGAGCAATTAAAATCACTTAGAAAAGTAATGCCTGCAGTCACAAGGCCTGATGAAATGCGTCCTAGAATACTCAAGGAGTTTAATAGAGGAGGTAATCTGACCTCTAGCTATTATCTTTTGGAAAGTCATGGAGACAGGAGAGATTCCAGAAGACTGGAAAGGGCAAATAATAGTGCCCATCTATAAAAAGGGAAATAACAAACAACCAGGAAACTACAACCCCCAGACCAGTTATGTTTAAACTCCTGTGCCAGGGAAGATAATGGAGCAGTAATTAAGAATCATCCGCAAACACTTGGAAGTGGTTAAGGTGATAGGGAATAGCCAGCATGGATTTGTAAAGAACAAATCATGTCAAAACATCTGATAGCTTTCTTGACTAGGATAATGAAGTCTTGTGGATAAGGAAAGCGGTGGATGTGTATACCTAGACTTTCAGTAACGGCATTTGATACAGTCTCACATGATATTCTTATCGATAAAACTAGGCACTACCATTTAGATGGGCTTACTATAAGGTGGGTGCATAACTGGCCTGGTAACCGTACTCAGAGAGTGTAATAATGTCTCCAATCTGCTGGAAGAGTATAACAAGTGGGGTTCCGCCAGGGTCTGTTTTGGGACTGGCTCTGTTCAAATATCTTCATCAATGACTTAGATGTTGCATAGAAAGTAGACCTTATAAGTTTGCAGATGATATAAACTGGGAGGACGCCAACTGCTTTGGAGGACAAAGTCAAAATTTCAAATGATCTAGACAAATTGGGAGAAATGGTCTGAGGTAAACCGGATGAAGTTCAATAAAGACAAATGCAAAGCGCTCCATTAGGGAAGGAACAATTAGTTTCACACATACAGAATGGGAAGAGACTGTCTAGAAAGGGTATGGCAGAAAGGAGATCTAGGTGTCATAGTGGACCACAAAGCTAAATATGAGTCAACAGTGTGATTACTCTTTGCAAAAAAAGCAAACGTGATTCTTGGGGATGCATTAACAGGTGTTGCCTGTGAGCAAGAACACGAGAAGTCATTCCCGCTCTACTCTGCGCTGGTTAGGCCTCAACATGGGAGTATTGTGTGCCAGTCTAGGGACCGCATTTCAAGAAGATGTGGCGAAATTGGAGAGGGCACAGAGAAGAGCAACAAGAATGATTATAAGGTCTTGAGACATGACCATAGAAGGGAAGGCTGAAAGAATGGGATTATTTAGTTTGAAAAAGAGAAGACTGAGAGGGGAACATGATATCCAGTTTTCAGGTATCTAAAAGGGTGTCATCAGGAGGAGGGAGAAAACTTGTTCACCTTAGCCTCTAATGATAGAGCAAGAAGCAATGGGCTTAAACTGCAGCAAGGGAGATTTAGGTTGGACATTAGGAAAAAGTTCCTAACTGTCAGGGTAGTTAAACACTGGAATAAATTGCCTCGGGAGGTCGTGGAATCTCCATCTCTGGAGATATTTAAGAGTAGGTTAGATAAATGTCTATCAGGGATGGTCTAGACAGTATTTGGTTCCTGCCATGAGGACAGGGCACTGGACTCATTGACCTCTCGAGGTCCCTTCCAGTCCTAGAGTCTATGAATCTATAAATTCAGCATTCAGTTTTATGATTTCAATGGTAGTCTACTTTGTGTAAAGATGACTGTAAGAAGGCATACTAAACTTGTATCTAACTTTGATACAAAACATACTAAGAAAAAACAATGAAGAAAATTAAAGATAAAATGTTAAATTGGTAATAAACAGCAAGTTACCTCAATGACAGTCCATTGTTCTACAACTATTGTGTCATTTCCTTTCCTGTTAGAACCAGGAACTCCTGAACCTTCTTCTTCATATATAAATAATCCTTCTAAAGATTTGGGCATGTGGTCTCCTGTGGAATCAAGGAAATGTGTAAAGTGAACTATAAAGACTTAGGTCCATATTCTACAAAGATGTATACACCTTCTTAACTTCATACACTGCTTATAGTCCCACTGAAATCACATTATTTGAGGCATCAAATAAATTGATCTTTAATGTTTTTTGAGCTCTCTCAGTCACCACTTTGTAAGCTATGAAGTCATATTCTTAATCAAATTACTGTATTTTCCCTTTTCTACAGGGAGTCAGCTATTAATTAAATGCACATTTCCATATTATTAAAAGCATTAGTAAGCAAGTGCCATATCTGAGTTTGAATTTCTGTTTCTTATACAACAGAAAGATAACCACTGTTTATGAAGCACACAGATACAAAAACTCTATACTCAACTTTGAAATGACATATGTATGACCAAAACAAATATGGTTGTTGGAGATGGGAGAGGATTAAAGAAAAACAAAACAAATTATAGTGTCTATCCACAATCACTTAAAAAAATATTAACTGGCCACAGGAAGAGCCTGAAACAGAAGTAAATATAGGAGGATTCCTGATGGGAAGGAAGTTTCAGAGAGCACCTCCCTGACTTACTTCTTGTGAGAGTTTCATAATATCCAGCTGGCCCAAACTAAAGCTGTGCATCATATGTTGGTTCATTTTCTGTCTTTGATAGCATAGTGCATCTCCTAAGAGCCATCTGGAAGCCCTTTCTGTAGTGGTACCTCAATGGCCGAGAATCTTAAAAACTAAAAAAAATTAAACTAAATTTAAACAGAAAATAGAAATACTCTTCAGAATATCAGCTTTGAATCATCTCCAACATACCATGAATGTAAAGAGAAGATTATCTCTGTGACATAACTTATGGTTATGCAGAAATACTGTGATACTGTAATTTTGTTTGGTGAATAACTGAAAATTCCACAGTTGGTATGACTTGGAATTTTACCAGATGGGCATAAATTTTCTAAATATGATATGAATTTGACCATTTCAAACATCGGTTTCCTAATCAATGCTAAGTATTAACAGAGTAACAATAATCTTACTACTTTTTGGGTCTGCATCTGCAGTAAATCTTGCCTGGTTTTGGAGATGTGTACTAATTTACATATTTACAGGCATATATGCTTATCAGGCATGTATAGAAATAAGAGTGTATAATGTTTAATTTTTACACACACAAAATGTGGTTGGGTGTGTAAGTGTGTGTGTGTATATGTATGTGATTGAGTGTGCATACAATACAACTGCACGCACTTTATTAGGGTTTGCAAACAGTTCAATTCTATAAATTCATTAACTGCAGATCTTCTCTTCAGGTTTTAGGTAGGTGCTTGAAATAGACAATCAAAACTAGGAAATATTTTAATCTTTAATATTTCAACCTTGTCAGATAGGTCTTCTGTATTTTACAAAAATTATTGAAATAAAAGTCACCTCTCAGTGCTAAGATTTTTTAAAATTCCAGCATTTTTTTATGACATTCACAAAATATTTTGGGACAAATTCCTCCCTGGTGAAATGCTATCAACTTCAGTGGCATTTCAGTAGGAATTAATTTGGCCCTTTTGTCCATCTAGTCTATGATAGTAGTTTACCATTTCTAATGCTAGTACCCAAAACAAATTCTAGAGTATAATATTTTTAAAAATACCTCATAGATAAAATAAAATGTTGCCCCAATAGCTTTTCCTGCATTAGAAATAGTGAACTGTGTTGTGGCTCAATATTTGTTATACTTTCTCTTGCATTAAAATAGGAACTAGTTCAACCACTCTAATAAACAGAATACTGTCAAGTTTTATTCTGATAGCTTCTGGAAATACTTCTGTGTTCTTTGCTAATATGCTTTTTTTAAATTTCCATAGGGCCTGACCCAAATGACCATTTCTGCAGCTGTTTGGACTACATGTGTTGTTATTTATTCATATTGCAATAAAGCCTAAAATGTACTAGGTGATATACAGACAAACAGAAAGACAATTCTTGCTAAAAAGAACGTAACACCCATTAAAGGAAAGAAAAAACGCAATGAGGATAAAGGATGCAACACACAAGCAAAGTAGTCAAGGTGATGGGAGGCAAACATCGTTTAAATTCCATTTTATTTATTTTTGTTCAGAAAGGTTTTAGATTTCAGCTCTCTGGGAGGCCCAAATATTCAACTGCTTATATAAACTCTTTTAAGTTGATGTCAAGAACAAACAAATCAGGCAAGAAAGAATCCAGTAGCTAAATTCAGCTCAAGTCACTTTGTAAACTCTTTCCTGGGTTACTGACACTTGATCAGAAGGAGAAAAGCCCACCCACATTAGATTGTCTCTTTAAAGATATTTATTTTAATCCAGCATTGTTACTCCCAAGATATCAACTGCAATATATAACGATCAGGCTGGGCAGAATCAGAGGCACCAGTTGTTCAAAGGAGGCAGTGTGGAATGCTGAAGTAAGACGTTCCCCAGGTGTTAACAATGGGACAATTCTTTATAAGAACAAAATGGTAAAGACTTGTGGAGAATGGGAGGCTTGTGGAAATTCTGTGGGCTGACAGTGGCTGAGGTTAATTTTGGTTTGAAGCAGTTCTCCTTGATGAATTATAACTGGTATTGTTCCCTCTATTTCCAGCACTGGGAGAAATCTACTAAAGTGTAAGGGCATGATTCCACTGCCACTGAAGTCACAGGGTATGTCTACACTGCAATTAAAAATCTGCAGCTGGCCTGTGCCAGCTGACTTGGGCTCAGGCTATGGGGCTGTTTAATTGCGATGTAGACATTCTGGCTCGGGCAGGAGCCCGGGTTCTAGGACCCTGCGAGGTGGGAGGATCAATCAGACCAGGTAAATGGAACCAAGTTAAGTTGTTGTTGCAGGAATTATTGCTTACGGGGGAGGTAAAAGAGAGAGGTTTTTGGAGCTCCTCCTTTTAATCATACTGCCTAATGAAAGTCACAAATAACTGGCTTGCTCACTTTTATATTCTAGGCCTTTTAAAATAATTCTTTAGCAACTCTGGGATGCCTGTTTGCCTGCAAAACTGAAGAATGAGAGCCTTTTCTCAAACACACATGCACTGAATGCATTTGGCTTAGAACTGTGGCCTCATGATTTACAGAGATTTAGAGTGATGCACAGCAAAAGCTAATTGCCATGTAAACAGAAAAATTGATTGGTACAATGGGGATAGAACTGTCAGGGAACAAGTAGATACTAAATGACTCGTTAAAAGTTACCTTTATATATATTATTTAGCTAGCATTCTATTTTACACAGAATGAGTTTGAGTCTTGCATAAACTGTTTGTGAGAGTCTGTGAAGAAACACTTCAATGAACTTTCACAAAGCAGCTTTTCTGAATTAAAGTCCTGTGCTCCATTCATTCACACACAACCGCCATAAGCATCTCTAAAGGAACACTGACCATTTAGAATCTAGGACAACTGAAAAACAACAAAACTTGGGCAACAAAATGCCATTTTAGAGGAACGTAAACTCTTCATTTAGCACAAAATAACAAGAATAAAATTCAAGAAGCTACATAGGTCACGCAGTTCAAGTCTGTTCACCTAACAGAGTATTACTACAAAATATTCTCTTTTTTGCATTATATTCTAATCTTAAATCAACTTAGGTAAGGAAGATAGCAATGTATTAACTAATTTCTGACTAAAAATTCACATTTGGTATGTAAAGTTCAGTTTCACGTACTTGCAAAAGAAATTGCTACATTTTTTTTTGCAATCCAGTAAGATAATTTCCTGTTTCTGACATCATATTCAGTCAAAAAATACATAACTTAAACATTAATCATAATTCCATCTTAATTAAAATATTAACCACACCTTAGAATACAGTAGTCTAATACTGAAGCCACGGACTTTCTAGTAAGAAACAGCTTTTGAAGGTATCATTTGTAGTGTAGTAGAACCCAGAAGATCTGTCACAGGATGGGCTGACTCTTCAAGGGATTTGGACTCAACCTTACCTGTGCCTTATCATCTGGTCCTAAGTGATGGGTGGTCAGGTGACCAGGCATCACATGATAGTAGCCCAGGGACAGGACTTTCTAAAAGAAGGAGCTTGCTCTCAAAGTAGTGTTAGATCAGAGGTTAGGAAAGAGCATGGGGAGGTCTCTCTAGACAGACTCAGAGTGGGCCTGGTAGAGCTCCCATACCCAGAGAAATGTAGAGAACAGAGAGCAAGCAAGCGAGTGCATGTGCACCCATGCAAGCTGGACGCTGAAGCCTCAGTACAGCCAAGGAGAAAGACTTGCAGGAAATTGGGAGGCTCCTTGAGGGAATCCAGAGAAGACTGAGTGATATAGAGCCACCTTCAGTGAGGGGCAGGACAGAAACCTTGAGGAAGAGGCTTGAGGAAACAGCAGGAACTGGAAGGAACTGTTAAGCCCAGCAAAGGGTTGAAGAAAAAGAAGTGGAGGAAAGGCTTGTTTTGGTTTAAGTTGATATTGGAACTGAGTGACTTTAATAAACCAGACTCCAAGAAGGGATGGTATTTGATTTGCAAAAGAGGCTAGGGGCACTTTTTGAGAACACGAAAAAAGAGAAATTGAGGCACTCGCAGTGTCCATTGCCGGTTCAAGAAAGACCCTGCTACAAGCATCAAATAAGAGTAGGGCACAGTGTGGCAGGGACTGGCTCTTACTAAATGTTTGTACAGTGCCTGTCACACTGTGCCCTACTCTCATTTGATGCTTACAGTCCAAGATCTTACAGTCCAAGAGGAACTAAATGACTTGCTCCGGGTAATACAGCAATTCTGTGTCAAAGCTGAGACCAGAAGCCAAACTAATAGAGTAGCAGTTCTCAAACTTCATTGCAGCGTGATCTGCTTCTGACAACAAAAATTACTACATGACCTCAGGAGGGGGGACCAAAGACTGAGCCCGCCTGAGCCCTCGGTTGGGGGGATGCTGTGGGGGGCAAAGCTGAATCCCAAAGACTTCTGCCTTGGGCAGAGGGCATGTAACCTTAGCCTGGGCAGTGGGACTTGAGCTTCAGCCCCAGGCGGTGGCTCTTGGGTTTGGGCTTCAGACTTGTTGGGGCCCAGCACCAACACTAGCCTTGGTGACACCATTAAAATGGGGTCCCAACCCACTTTGGGGTCCCGACCCACAGTTTGAGAACCCCTGTAATAGAGCCATTGGTAAAATCTTGCTACTTTTAAAACAAACGAAAAACAAAACCCCACAAAAACAAACCCTATGGCTAACTACTATTGGAAAAAAAAAGAAATCCCCTCTCCTGCCAAGTGACTGAAATAAATGGAACTTCAGGCTGGTGCGAATGTCTGGGCTTGTCTTTTAAAGAGTTTTGAAACTATAAACCAACATAATACCCAATCACATAGAAATTTTGTTACTTAAATGATTAATAGAAACATGGTCCTTAATAAATTGTTTGAGAAGCTAGCTGTGTAATTAGAGTGACCTATGTGTCATATTTTATTGATTGGATAATAAATAATTAAAGGATTAAATGTTAACTTCTAAAATGTATGGTGTTGTGTCTAAGTATAATGTAGCTATTCTCAGTGACTATCCAAAACAAGCACCTGACCAGTTGTGGTTGATCTGATGCTTGTGCAATAATCATCTGGAATGATCAGAAATGACATTTGCCTAATCACAACATTTACAAAAGAGGGGTATCACTACTGGAGATGAGCCAAAGACAAGAACTCTGACTCTAGAACAGATTCCAAACTTTCCCAGAGTTCATGGGTGTTCAGATGCAAGGTTTAGCTTAGGGCCATCTCTAATTACTACATTTATTTTAGTAAGTGAGGAGTACATTGTGGTAGTGAGTGGAAAAGATAAAAAAGACTCAACAGCCAAGAAGAAAAATTTAAGGGCATTAGTGTGCACCAGCTGGGGTGTAAATTCTAGAGGGCATCAGCATGTTGTGCACTAACTGGTCAGGTGGACCCTGTTGGCGTACATAAGCAACAAAACTATAAGTAATTTGGTCATAGCAGTTTGTTAATAGATACTATCAGAAAAACACCAGGGGTAAAATCCTGGCCCCAGTGAAGTCAGTGAGTTATTTCACTGAGGCCAGGATTTCACCCTACGGGCCTAATCCTTCCATCCTAACACTGACAAAACACTCTCATTGACTTCAGAATGCATCATGCTGGAATAAAGACTGCATGAACAGGTCTTCAGTATTTATCTTATAGTATATTTATAACACTGTATACTCAATGGTAATGGTTCTCAGAATTTCACTGGAAGGGCTCAACAAATCGCAGGATTAGGCCTTCTGTGAATAGCAGTTGACATGCATTTTGAGAATTAGGGATATGTTCTGAGAAATTATGCCTAATATTTTGTTACTATATGTAACTATTATTAGCAATAAGTATTTGATAAAATAGCATTAGCAGTAAGTGCTGCTCTAATTGATACAGTAATATTTTTTCCCTTTGGAAAACTCTGAGCTGGGTAAAACAAAAGAGATATTTAAATTATTTTAAGTTATGACTGTCAAGGAAACAGCAAAAGGCTTTTTTTCCCTCTTTAAATCAGGTCTCACATTCTGTGAAGTTGCAATGACAAAAATTAACATAGTATCCATCATTTTTACAAACAGGAACATCAGATTTGCTCCTCCACATTAAGAAGCAAAATCTGACCTGTTTTGCAAAATAAATACAACGGTTTAAAATCTCATGAAAAATACACTTACTTACCTTTAGAAGTTTCCCAGGATACAAAAGAATCAATTAATGACAATCCTTGTTTATAATAAAATGTGGTTAGTTCTAGCCAATCTGCATCCAGATTACTAATGACTGTCCCTTTTCCTGTTACTTTCATAGACAAAATGCCCTCATGATAGGTCCAGCAGGTTGAGTCATCATCAAAAACATTGAAGACTGTATATAATTTATTATCTGAGGGAAAATATAAGTAAAGAAAAAGAAAAAGCTCAGAAAAAGTGATGCCTTAAAGGAATACAATCAACTTAAAATTACACTTCTGTCTGAATATTATTTGCTATTTTTATTACAAATAACCATTACGATTATTATTTGACAAATTATTTTTCTCTACTTTCAACATTTTTATACAATGAGAGCACTTTGTATACAATTTTTGTGGTTTCCTTGTCAATCAACTGTGTGGATCTTTTCCCACAGTAACATGGTAGGGAAAAAACTTGAAAAAACCCCAGAAAAATGTAATTATAAAACCACAAGAATTATTAGGGTGATTCAGGGGAGAGTGTAGTGCTTGAAATGATTTTTAACTTATTTTTTAACTGACTAGATCGTGAGTTGATGGTATTCCTTTAACCCATTACAATCATTAATTTTTTTAGGAAGTCTACTGAAAAAACATTAATGTCTCACTTATTTTCTATACCTAAGCATTAAAATAATGCTATTATACTCAACAAACATAACAACCAGTAAATGGAGTTCCAGCTGAATTAATTCCACGAATCCAAACCTCTCAAAGAACACTGCAGTGATTGGTTATATAAAGCTTTAGCTAAATAAATGTTTACTACATAGGTATATAATTACATACACCCACATGCTGGTATATTTGTGGGCAAAGCCATGGAATAAATTGCATTTTTTGTGCATACCTTGGTCTAATTTATCAGCAAATCAAATCCCTGGGACTACTAACATTTCAAACGTCTGAGGAACTTCAAGCAGCACCATCTAAAAAACAAACCTACCAGAGAAATGTTTCCTTTTCCCCCTCCAAAATGACCAGTCTTAGGTGAAGACTAGGTGATTTGTCAACTCTCAACCACTGACAGGCTTAAGATTTACTATTTCATGACTGTCTCAGAGCTAGAAACAGAATCTATACAGAGGATATATTCCTAGGTGGGATGAGGGATATGTGGGGAATTTGTTCTGGGACTAAGCTTGAAAGGTGTCTGTGTGCAGACCTGACTCCCTTCAGCAAATCTGTGCATAGTCTGAGCACTGCAGCATGCCTTTTGGCCCTTTTCTGTGTTTTTCCTGATGCAGGGAGCTTGACCTTCTCTTCTTGCACTGCTTGTTCAACTGGCTCTGCTCTTCAGGAGCGTTTTGTCATAGGCTTCAATGGGCCCAAGATTTCACCCTTAGTGTCCACTCTCACTCCTGTCCCTACATGTCTCTTCTTCAGCCTTGGGGTAGGCCAGGAAACAGAATGGAGAAAACTGAAGTAACTGAACAATACTGAATATCTGTATTATTTAGAAAACTCAGAAGTCTGATGTTAGTGAAAGCTGTGCAGAGAAGATAGATAATTGCCAGGCTCCTCAACAACTAAGTGAACAGTATGTTCAGTATTATCTGGTTCTTGGGACATTTGGATATTTCTATCAGTGCTAGATAATTAAAGTTCCACTGTTTAAAGCCTTTTTGTTTCATCTGTACTACTTAATGATACTGTTCCATTATTTCTGTAGTTTATTTTATACAGATTCTTTATATTCCACCATTATCCTTTAAAAATACATACAGCTTTTTGAAAGTTGAAACCTTGTCCTTTTCAAAATGGTAAAAAGCAACTCCAGTATTTTCCATCTATTTATAAGGAAGAACATTTTACTAGCAATAGTTAAGTCACTTCCTTTTAAAACATCTGCAATCTAGCTTTTCCAGGGAAGTGATGGACAGCAGCCAAAGTAGAAATGACAATTCAAGCAAGAATTTACATATTAGAAGTTGGTTGAGTATGCATAGTTTACTGTGATGGGGTGTGTACCCCATAATGACTCTGAAAAGGTTAATGTGGTCCAATTTACCCACCTGGTTGCATATGGAGGGTGGGCCAGGTGTGATTAAATATGAAATGCAGCTGGGAAAGGGCTGGGTGGTGCTATAAACAGACCAAGTTTAGAGCAGAAGAGGCTATAGGGAAGAAACTGTGGTTGCTCTTTTGGGAGAAGGGAATGATGAGATCTGTAGAGAACAGGAAACCTTTTGCAAGGTGAAGAGAAAGTCTCAAAAATATTTGATAGGAAGGGCCTACATCCACAAAAGGATATAGGTGTTATGATGCTCAGTGCAGCAGGGCCTAACTTTTAGGAGTGTAGAAAGCCTCAAGAGCAGCACTATGATCCATTACACCTGAAGTAGGTGCTTAAGCTCCCTATATAGATAGGTACCTTAGAGTGCAATCCACAAAAGCTACAGGCTAGGTAGGTAGCCACTTAAATTAATGAATGGGAGATGCTGATGAGAGGGGTGTGTCCTAAGCCCTATCCATCTTGTGGAGATAGGCTCTCCCTGCAGCCTGCATTTAGGCACCTATCTCTGCTAGCAATCCACAAAATAGGGGAAGATGGGTGGTCTTCCACCTAATTCTCATACCCTACCCAATCTGATAGGCATGTCAAAGTCTGCCTAACTGCACACAAAACAGCAGGAAAGTGCTCTCTTATAACACTGAGCCCAGGGGTTAGAGTATTTACCTGGAATAAGGGAGGAAATGCCAACCCTGTTCAAGTTCCCCCTCTGCCTGATGAGAAGGGATCTGAACAGGAATCTGCAATCTCTAACCATTGGGCTACAGGATATTCTGATATAGATCTCCTTCAATCTCTCCTATTGAAGTTGCTGAACTTTAGTTAAACAACTGCATAACAATTAATTGGGATGAGAGTGAGAATCACTATTGCCCAATGGGTAAAGCGCTCACCTGAGAGGAGGCAGATTTCTGTTTGGATCCCTTCTCCTCATCTGGCAGAGGTGGGCACTTGACAGTGGGGTCTCCCACATTCCAGTGGGTATCCTAACCACTGGGCTTAAAGTAATAAGGGAGCTCCTCCTTGTCCAGCCCACCCCCTGCCACTGTCTTGTATGGACTTAGGTGGTCTCTGACCATGCCTACTAGATTGGGTCCTACACATGAGTTAGGCAGAGGCACATCTATCTTCCCCTTATTTGTGGATCACTCTGAGATTTAGGTGGGAGAGAGGCATCCTGGTGCCTAGAGTGAGACAGGAATGTGCATGACAAGAAGCAGAAACGTAGGCAGCTAGAGAACTTTTACTGCAAAAATGTAGGTGCTGAGTAAGTTTAGGAACGTATGGGGTAAGGTGATGTGTGTGTGTCGTGGATCATAGTGGTGCCACGAAATGGGACTTGGCACCTAAGGATCTTTGTGGATCCTGCCTGAGAAGCCAAGGGAGGTCGCAGCAGGCAGTCTGGTGGACTGAACTTTGACTGCCTGTCCTAGAGACCCTGAACTGGAATGCAGTGTAGAGGCAGGTCTGGGTTCTCCTTCCAGCCACTGCAAGATGGTGTGAAGCCCATGAGAAGGGAATATGGACTACCAGAAGCCTTGAGAAAATAGTGTACAGACCACTGGGCTCAGAATTGTGTGTGGCGGACTGGATGGAGGGATTGAACATTTGTTTTTGTTGGACTATCTATTATCCCAGACGGGGTGTGATTAAACGTGACCTGGCTAGAGGGATGAGTCATGAGAAAAGGTGAACCACTGTAGGGCTGGAGTGGTCATCAGCAGGGGATCCCAGAGGAGAAGAGTCTGCTATGCCATATCCAGCCTTGATGGAGGGGCCCATTGGTGAGTTGACCCTTACTCGTAGTATTGTGTTAACACACAACACATGCATCCATAAAAATAGTTTGTCTTCACGGTCAATTTTAAATGGTCCAGCTGACCAGATCTTCTAAGGCCTGGTTTACACACCGCTTTTGTACTAGTATAACTATATTGGTTAGGGTGTGAGAAGACATACAGATTCACTGATACAACTACACGAGTACAACTCCTCTAGTATAGATGCAGTTATGGCTGTATAAAGGTGCTTATAATGGCATTGTTCCTGTATAGTATAACCCCCTATATACCAGTATAACTGCATCCATACCAGAGCTTATACTGCCTTATCTGTACCAGTACTGTTAAGTAACACAACTTAACACAGTTAATGTTTTTGCTTCATGCTTTCATATTTGTTAATAGGAAGTACAAAATCTTAGTGCAATTATCATTTTGTGAAAATGTTCATGTCTACCAGAGATATTACATACCAGTAGTAATATACTCAAAACTAGATATTCAAACCTTGAACATCTGCTGTTCCTAAAATTTGGCAGACATGTAATTTTATTTCGTATCTCCTGCACAAAGATTGAGATGAACATGGCATATCAAAATAGGATGCAAATCTGCATGGAGAATGGCACACAGTTAATTGAATTTTTTTCAAAATGTGTGCTTGTAACATTTTTAAGGAAATAAGGATGATATACAGTGTTCAAAAAGAGTGGATGTTACATTTCCAATGGTCATTATCTTAGAAATGCTAATAACATCTATGAACATGTGACTAACAGCTGAAGAAAAGAGAGACAAATCCAGGATAGAAATCTTTTAAGATTCCCATAAAATGTTTGCATTTGGGAAATATCTTGGTTGATAAACTGGTTATAAAAACATCCATGTATAGAGTGCTGTGACTGACTAAGATTTCTCACTTTTTATTTACAATTTTAATATTTATATTCCACTAATCTTTGTGGCTAATGAAACCTGCCTTTCACTTTGAGAGGAAAGAGTTATGCTTTAACTGGTCATGTTATAAAGGCTCAGCATATTGCACAAGAACCACTTGAATTCAGGTTTAATAATAGGTTTTCTTTGCAGTCCTCAAATGAAGGAGGGAACTTGCTTCCTAGCAGGAGGGTGGAAAAACTGCCTTTGAATTTAATTGGAATGTGTCTGGTACATAATGGAAGAATTCACTATGCTAAAAAGTCATTTTAAAATCCGCCTATTAGGTAGCAGGTGGGCAAAGTTGATAGCCATCACCTCAGAAAGGAAGGAAGGATGAATGGACTAAAAAGACCTAATAGGGAAACCCATGTGTTCCTCTCTCTGTTTCCCGCAAAGAGTGCATCTTCAGTAGAAAAAAGGTCTGTTCTTAACTTGTGTTAGCTATTGCATGGTAACTAACATGAGGTCCTAGTGAAGACATGGCAGTTTGTAACATGAGTTATCAGGTTGAGGTAAACTCTGGACTCCCTCATAGCTTTACTACGACTTGTTCATGTGTGAAAATTAGGAGCTGCCTTGCCTTCTCTAGGATTTTACCTCATGTTAGTTACTATGTGTCAGCTAACTAAACGAAGAACACACTTTCTTTCTTAGTGAACACATTGCCAAAGTAAAGACACCTGCCATCCAGAGTCACAGTGTTCTAGATGACTTCTCAAACAGAATGGGTTGTACATTTTAATATCTTGACATCTTCCTTTTGTAACTAAGCTTTCTGCCACATTAACAAAAATGTTCATCAATGATTTTTCTGTATAATCCACTTTTTATGCACGTTTCCTCTAATGTAAATAAATTCTTTATCTATTATTCTCTTTGATTTCACTATTCCATTAAAGTGAGTTCCCTCAGGGTACCTCTTGAAGGTATGTTACCAAAATCAGTCTGTTATGAATAGATTAGTCTGTTATGCATTACATGGGATGGAGAGGAATATATTTGAATTATATCCCTAGCATCTAACAGGTCTAATTTGTCTTAAATTTAATTCAAGTTAGGGAGTTTGAATCATTGTGGTGTAATCTTAGGGGCCTATTAAAAGTTTCTTGCTGACTAATAAGAGTAACAAATCTTGTAACACAATTTCATCCTTTGATAGGACACTTTTTCAGGCACACACAGTTGTTTTCTTATGAACACACTGGTCATACAAAGTTATCTGCCTGCAATATTAAAAACACTGAGCTTTCAGTGTCTATGCTTTAACAGTCTACAGTTTTAACAGTTCACTTAAAACTGTGGCGATATGAGAAGAGAGGTAATTTCTACATAATATTGGACAATACTACAGAAGACAAAATTAGTATTGTTTTCTATTTGTCAAGCTGCTTTAAAAATGAATATGTATTTAAACTTAGAGATCTTTAAAACCTATATTTCATAAGCTAGAATATACTGTAATAAGTTTTGCTTTACATTTTTGTTAACCTTTTTTGCTACAAGTCAATGTAATTATACTGCTCATGTAATAGACAGGTAGTATTTTATTACCTTCTCCTTTTCTTGGTTTAGTAGGGCTGGGGAAATCAGCATCCTGTAACTGTCCCCTTTCTGGCTGAATTTCTTCCTCTATTCCACTCTCAGATGACTGACCACTCAAAGTTCCTTCATTCCAGTTTTTATAGTTTTCGTCATAATTGTATTTCCTGTGCTCTCTACTGCTTATACTTAGTGCTGATTCAGAGTCCACATTTCCATCTGTGTTTGAGCCATTACATAGTTTAGGTTGAGGAAAATGCTGTGTTATAAATCCAACAAACTTCTTCCCTCTTTTAGCAGCTTCATTGACCTGCATGTATAAAACAGAGTTATTCTGAAACTTTGTGAATTTACAGGTCGACAATAGGACACCCATATGTCACACATATTCCATAAATAAAGATTTTGATTTGCAAGCAAATATATCCAAGACACAATGTACTTAAGGATTGTGGAGTTCTCAAGTTATATATTTTAAGGCAAATATCAGTTCACTTGATTCTGCAAGCTCTCCATGCATTGAAGTCAATAGGAATTCTGCAGAGTAGCTTCTATGATTTGCCCAAGAAATGTGTTAAAATACTAGCTAGTAATAACAACTTAAATGTATATAGCACCTTTCATGTAGAAGAACAAATATTTTATTACGTGTCTGTGAACTTCACAACCCACTAAAATGCAGCTACTTGGGATAAAAAATGGTATCTATTTTGCAGCAGAACCAAAATTATCTTGAGGGCAGCAAGCAATGTTGGGGGAGATTTTTAAAAGTGTCTAACGGATTTAGAAGCACAAGAGACATTCCCCCTCCAAATTACTACATTTTTAACTTTTTAATAGATTTAACCATGGATTATTGACTCAATCATTTTTAAAAATACTGGAAAGATTTGAATTTAAGGATAACTTTTTTGACTAATAAAAATATTTCCCCTAATGCTTATACTTCAGATTTCCTTGTACAAGACTGAACAAATGCTTATTTTAAGTTTATTTATCATTTAATATATTTATTTAGTTATTAATGTATATCTGACTTACCAAAGCAAATTGGTATCAACATGAAACTGTCTCATTTTAAATTCAGATTACTTCACAGAGTACTTCTAATGCAGCCATTTACAATTTCTAAACAGATCTCTCAGCCACAACCTCAACAATCTTAAAATATTTTAAAGATGCTCTTCCTTTAAACTTTCCCTAGCAACTAATTTAGACAACTATATTACTATAATTTTTGTAATAACAAAACTTTCTTGTCTTCAACTTAGCAGAGGAAGTGAGAGACAAAGTTTATTAGAGTGGAAGTTTAATGTTCTTTAGTTTTGAAAAGATTTACTGCACAAGTAATCAAAGGTAAATACTTCTATAAAAACAACACTTTTGCATGCCTATTGTAATTTACAGAATGAGATGAGACAATCTATTTGTCCTTACTTAGAAAATCCATCTACAGATGTCAGTTTTATTTGAGTATATTACTTAACAAGGAACAAATAAATATGCATTTTCAGATTTTAATTTAATACAATATTACATCAAAATTACAGAAGAAGCTACTATATGTGCATATCTCTACAGAAAGGTTGGTTACTGTTGCCTAAACCATGAAAAATAACAAAATAAAGGTCAGAACCTGCTCCCACTGACATCACTGGAAATCTCCATTTGAGTTCAATGAGTTACAGACAGAGTGCTAAATAAAAACAGAAGTGCTGAAGGGGAAAAAGCAACACTACCTTCTTACTTAAACGAGTGCCTTGGTAGTTTTTATAAGCCAGAAAACAAAGTTAAAATTTGCAAATTGAAAAATAATTCACCTGTAAATGTAAATACATATGCTACAGTTAAGAATATTGTGAGCAGAGAAGTTAAATTTTTTTTTCAAAAACTGCCATACCTTTTCTAACAATCCTTTCACTACCTCATTTGTCAGTGTTTCATACTTTAAAGGACATTCCTCAATCACAAGCCTGGGGTGTCTTTGTCTTCTGGATGCTGTATGCTTTGGGCTGGAACACAGAAAGAAAGCAGACTTTGTCAGCAGCTTGCTGCTAACTTGCACAAAATGCTTGCATGAAGAATTCTTTTCTTTTTTGAAAAAAGTTATGAATGAAATCTTGGTAATACCTTTTTCACACTTCTGCTTAGAAGTGATCCTTCCCTACGTTTACATAAAATATCAGGTACTGTGTCTTATCGTGAAAGTACAAACAAAAGCTATATTAAATGAGTATCAGTTTGTACCCATTTCTTGAAACGTTACTTTATTGAAAAGGCATTGTTTTCTTAGCAAATAAATCCCATGTGTTCTCAAATAATAGAAACATACGTTACAAACCTTAGCTTACACTATCAAATGTAAATAAATATATGTGAATATACATAAAATGCTAATAGTTCTAGACAGCGTCATTTTAATCTAAAAAATATAGCCATGATTCTGCAGTTCTACATACACAGTACCCAGTTCAGATTTGTGTGATATGACAGTCATTTCCAAACACAATATTTTACAATTTACATCAAGTAATTACATGGTATAATCAGTGTTGTATAGTTATAAATTAAAGATCTCTTCTGAAAAAAGCATACATGGAGTGACTAAAATTACTTTAATAGAGAGATTTAGCTACACAGTATGTTTGTTATTCAGTTGCTTACTTGGAAAAATGTCTTTAAGAATTGCAATACAGTACATACATTGTCAATTTAAATTGTCAATATTTTCATTACACAAACACAGCTGTAGGAGATGTGTTCACCGGGCTCCACAGCACAGAGTGTAAATACTGATTCTTGTGGGGAGGTATCAGGTGCGGGTACCTTCTCCCCCAGGCCATCTTACTCAACCTCATGGATCCTGGTGGAGCATGCAAGAGCTTTTCAGGGGTTTCAGGACAGGGGGAAGCATGCAGTAGAATCCCCACAGCACAAGGATGTGGAGAAAGGAGTGTGGGGAGGGATTCTCCCTCTTACGATGGCAAATATATGCTGCCGTAGTCGGCCAGGGGCACTGTAATTTAGAGCAACTCCTGGTCCTCAAAGGCCTGAAGAGGGAGGGTGCAAAAGCAGTATAGAGTTTTCTATGCTGCATCTCTTAGAGGTACAGAATATCAGTCACAGTTTTCACTACTCTCCTCCTCCTCTTTCCAGCTATGTGAGAGTAAATTGGATTGTTTCCTGACTTGTGTATCAGCAGCACTTTTAGCTAGATTGTAGAAACTTTGATTTAAGATGCTGCGTAAGTCAGAATTAACCTAGCTTGATTATCAGATCCCAAGTTTAGTTTAGTTTAGTTGACTGAGAAAATGTATGATTTTATGAGTCAATTGAGACAGTTTGGTCTACAAGCATTCAGAGAAAACTGAACCCACAATATAATTTTACAACCAATGGGAGCTGTGGGGGCTGTGCTTGCAGGCAGGAGCAGTGTGTGGAGGGAGACCCCTGTCTCCCTGGCCCCAGGGCTGTGCTGGCTGCTTCCGGGAAGGGCGTGGGGCCGGAGTAGGCAGAGGAGTCTCCCTTAGTGGCAGTTACACTGCACCGCTGGACATCACAGTAGACGGGGAGATCCTCTAGGATTGACCTGCTGGTGACCACTGCCCTAGAAGCTTATATGGAGTATCTTGCTTTCACAGCATTTAAGAAAAGGAATATACAATTCATGCTTTCAGGCATAAGCCAACCACTAGTTCAGTAGGGTTAAGAAGCCATTTCCTCTATTGTCAATTTATTTAGGGCCAGATTGCGTCTGGCTCTAATGCAACTATGCAGGAGAATAAGACTGCACTGCATAACTTCACTAGGAATCCTTGAAACCTGGGTCCAAGGATGAAGGAGAGAGCAAATGGTGTTCACTTGGTACCACTTCCCTACCCCTTCTAAGCAGGTGCACAAGAAGTGGGGCAGAAGAAGGGTAGGGAAAACTAAACCATGGAAGATTTCAAAAGAAGTCATGTAGGAGCTCAGGACACATGTAGTTCCCTTTGTGCAAGGCAGAATGAGATTGAGAAAAAGCTTGAGCTCACATGGGCTAGTACCTAAAAATACTGGAATTCCCCTGACCATTCTGACACTTTCAAGAGTGATGTAAATGAAAACTCATCAAGTTAGAGATTGAAAAAGACTTTTTCAAAGTGGATGAAGTCAGAGTATGTTAACAAAAATTGTTCAGAAACGCTAAGAGTTCCCTTTCATCTAATCTTGGGGACACAGATTTAAGAGGTAAAGTATACGGCATGCACAAAGAATTGCTCTGCTTAGATTTGAGATAGAGAAAACAGGGAAAGCAGAAAAAGATGTTCATTTACAAAAACAATACATACAGCAACCCCTTTGTTTTTCTACCATTAAATATACATATTTGTGGAGGGAAACTGGCAAACTTGCAAAGAATGCAATTAGCGCTACAAAATGTACACATACATCCTGGGTGAGTGATCGAAACACCAGGCTATAGAGCAGGGGTAGGCAACCTATGGCACGGGTGCTGAAGGCGGCACGCGAGCTGATTTTTCAGTGGCACTCACACTGCCTGGGTCCTGGCCACTGGTCTGGTGGGCTCTGCATTTTAATTTAGTTTTAAATGAAGCTTCTTAAACATTTTAAAAACCTTATTTATTTTACATGCAACAATTGTTTAGTTATATATTATAGACATAGAAAGAGACCGTCTAAAAATGTTAAAATGCATTACTGGCATGCGAAACCTTAAATTAGAGTGAATAAATGAACACTCGGCACACCACTTCTGAAAGATTGCCAACTCCTGCTATAGAGTCATTCTCATGCTTGTGCATGCATTTGTGTGCTCCTGCTCGCTTGTCTCTCCCTGTTATTTAGGCTGGAGAGCACAAGTATGGAGTGCAGGTGTTAGACCACTCATCCGCAACATGGGAAACCCAGGATCTAGGCTCCCTGATCCAGTGGGTCTTTCATTATTTATCCACAGTGCAACAGCTTTAACAGGAGAAAGGGAGAGACTCCCTATGTCAGAATATTCCATAGACCACTGGTTAGAGCACTCATTCTGAGTGGCAGATCCCTGTTTAAACTGCTTCTTCCCCATAAGCGGAGGGGGGACTGGAGCAGGGGGTCTCCCACCTCCCAGGAGAGTACCCTAACCACTGGATTATATGTTACAAGGGTGGTCCTCCCTACTCACCTCTATATGATGCTGGCAGACCATGTGCCAGCTCATGCCAAGATCCCCATGCCTCAATTGAATACTGACACAAATGTAGCTGGAATAAGTCTGGCTCACCTGTGTGTTAGTACTATTAAAATAGGTATTAGAATTAAAAGAACGTGTTTAGTGCTTAGACTTTATGGAATGCTTGTAAGCTGCTGTATGCATTAATCTCACTTAACATCTGTATCCCATATTATAAGATGATAATTGACCATTTGTATTGTAAGCCTCTGTAACTGTGTACATCACCAGACAGGAGAGAGACATCAACTAGTGTGAAATGCTGGTGTCCCACTGAAGGTGTCGTGTCCTGCCCAGCAGAGAAGACCCATCAATACCAGACGAAGGATTGTGGAACATTAGACAATGAAACAATTTGTTGATTTCTCTCCCATAAAGATGAGTCATGCAAGTGAATTCCTCCCATCTGCTGAGTTTGCAGCTCAGAGCTCAAGGGGGGAAGGGAATAAAAACTCCTAACAAGAAGTTAGTTTAATTGTATCTCTCTGCTGGACTTTGAGGGGTAAGGTTTTCTAGACATAAGCAAGAGAACCCCAGTACTTAGCCTGAATTAGCCCTAAAGGACATACAGAGTTTGCTTCCATTATCTTATGAAACTTAAGATTGTAACTCATTTTGTGTGTATGTCATTTGGTTTAGCCTTGTAAAGATCTCTCATTTCCTCTTCCTGTACAATAATCTTTAGACTGTTTATTATAGGACTGGCTACAAGCATTGTCTTTGGTGTGAGATCTAAGGTACAATTGACTGCAGGTAAGTGACTTGTCCTTTGAGACTGGGAGCAACCTTCACATTGCTGTGATCCTTGGTGTAAAGGACCATCTATCAAAGGTAGACTTGCCTGGGCAGCAAGACAGATCGGAGTACCCAAGGGGAATGTATGTTAAAGCTGTTATAGTACACTTGATAATTGGTTAGTGAAATCTAGTTATAGAACTCACAACCAATGCGGGCTCTGTGCCCTGCTTCTTGACAGTCTCCCCTGAGATTGGGTACTTATGCTCTTGTGCCACTGCAGGACAGATTGACATCCATCTTCTTGCTAAAATGGCATAGGTGCCCTAACTCAAAAGAGGTTTTCCTGACTTACAGAGAGATGTCCTTCCCTGTAGCCCAGTGTTAGGTGCTTATCTCTGTGAGAAGTGAGGCTTAGAACACACACCTCTGGTCAGCATTTCCCATTTGCTAGCTTATGCTGTTTCCTGAAGAGCCTGCTGGCCTTTGTGAATGGTATTCGAAGGTGCCTATCCCTCCCCATTCATGTACAGGAGCCTAGGCCCACAATTCAGACTTTGAATTGCAGTGATTTATTCAGGTGCCCAAAAGTTTGGCGTTGTGATGCACAACACCTAAATCCTTTTGAGCATTCAGACCTTGGTTCATCCTTGAAGGTGCTTTCTAATGTCCTGATTACTATTAAAAGTTACATGTTGAAAAGCCATTTGCAAATTTTTAAAATATTAATGAAGCAATGTATTCTATGTCATTTAATTCAAATAATTTTTCTCCTCTGCATATTTTACCTTAATTTGAGTCGTGATAGTACCACTCGATACAAATAACTTGCAGGAAAGTGCTTTCTTCGCCCAAAAGGTAATGTAATAGGATGAACTGCTCCTACAACATATCCTTTGATGTAATATTCTTCCACTTTTGTTGCTATATCCAACACAGAACTGATCTTGATAACTTCTGGATTTGAGGACACTACGGGAATTGAATGAATAGAAAGCATGGACATTATGCACAAGTATTACTCAGTATGCATGTGTTCATGCATACAAATAAGCTACTTACCTGTATCTTAATGTAGCACAAAAGATATAGTAAAGCTATATTCCCCACTGAACAGATATACAAAATATAGCAGATGCATAGTTGACCAGGAATCAAACAGGGATAGTAAAAACAATGACAAAATTATACATCTTACAAAATAGAAAGATCAGAGTAACTTTTAATTAGTTTGGCAACAATTTAATGATCTATCTGCCTTTATTAATAGAGCGTAAGAGCTGTGTCTGTATCTATACCTCCAACTTATACCTATACCTCCAACCTATACCTCCAATCTATACCTTCCTGATGAAAAGGAAGACGACAAAAAGGGAACAGAATAAAAACTCTCTTTCTAAATTGGGATTCAGGCCTTGTCTACATGGAAGAGTTGCAGTGGTTTAACTTGAATCAATTGTTAACCCAATTTGGTTAAAATAGTGCAAACCTGTGTGAACACTTTTATTTTGGTTTAAGAGTAACTTATTCCTAATCAATTTAAGCTAAACTGAAATAAGTGTGGTTTAGAGCAAAATAAGTGTTCGTGTGGAGGTTTGTTCCAATTTAACAAAATCAGTTTAAAAATCATGCCTTTAGTTAAACAGAAGACAGGCCTTGTGTAAACAAGGCCTCAGACACTAATATTATCCGTATCCCATCTCAAAGTAAATCAAACAGTGTGCAGCGAGGGCCCATAGTATGCCATCAGTTTTTAGCAGAATTCCCCCTGGTCACACTGCAGAGTTGTGCTCAAACTATGATGGCTCAATATAGTCACATTTTCCAGTTGAATTAGCAGAAACACAAACAAGTACTTTTGGAGGCACATTTTACTTTGTGCTGGAGATGACCCACAGCTTTTGCACAGATAGAATTGTTTCATGTTCACTAGTTCAAATACTCTTACATAGTAGGTTGATGGTCTAATTTTCAGAGGTGCTTAGTACTTGCTACTCCTATTGACTTCGGGTGGCTAGACAGCAAGTGTGAAAAATTGGGATGCGGGTGGGGGGTAATAGGAGCCTATATAAGAAAAAGACCCAAAAATTAGGACTGTCCCTATAAAATCAGGACATGTGGTCACCCTACTTGACTTCAGTTGGAGATGTGGGTGCTCAGCCTCTCTGAAAATCGAGCAGTGTTTACAGAAGGCAGAACCACTCTTCTCACTTACAGCCCCAGATACACTTGTCAGTATCATGTTTTCTATCCCACTGCACAACTGTGAACTCTAGAGAGGAGATTGTTTTGACTGGAATTTGACACTCTCCAGCAGTAACACCTGCTGCAAGTCCTCTAGTTCATTTTAGAGTTCTTACAATTCCTAGTTTTTTTCACTATACGTTTGGTGGATGAAGAGAAGGAAGGGACAATGTTGTTCAATAGTATCAATGTGTGACTCGGATTGGAATTAAACACCAAAACCATGATGGTAGTTTTAGATTTAAAAAGCACTTTTAAGTGCTGTTTTAAGATTTTCCTCTTTGTCTCTCTCTAAAAAGAAAATAACTTAAATTGAAATGAGTTCACTCTCCTTTGATTTTATATCAGCCTCTTTGATATAAATGGTAAAAAGTATATAAATGCACAATGATAAAGACACCACTTTGAAAATGTATTCCTTATAGTTCAATTCAGGTTCCCTATCTCCCTCTTCTTAATCACCTCCCCAGAAAAGAGATGTGCTGTAGCACATTATACTCATGGCACCATGTCTTCTCTCCACATGTAAAGGGTTTGTCTAATGTACAAATCATAGAGTGTGCACTTATTTTCCATATCTCATGTAAACACACATGTAGAATATGCAACTGACCATGACACTTTCATTTAATCAGCCTTTTGGGATCTGGTGGTTAAGATTAAATTTGTAATGTCTAATCTTGGCTCTGCCATTGATCTGCAGATGGTCTGCAAAGTCTCAGCCTATCTGTGCCTGGTTCTCTTGTGTGAACTGGGGATGATATTGACATATATATATCACAGGGTTTTTTAAGGACTAATTAGTTAATGTTTGTACAGTACTTTGAAAAATTAAAGCATGGTGTAAATATTAAGTATTATTAAATCTTATCTTTGGGGAAAGCCTGATGCCTGTTGTGCCCTCTGCCATAGGAATCTTGCTTGCACAGGGCAGATTTCTGACAACAGCTGGACAATACACTGTGGGGAACATTCTTTTGCTCCTCTGGGCAGGAACAACATGCACCCCCGCATATGCACTGATGGCAGAATGGACACTAGCAGACACAAATCTAGATACTCCCACAAATACAAACTATGCTTCCTTGGGGACACGATGCAAGGGCTGTTGTGTTACCTGGCTATACTTACAATTCACTATTGTACAGTGCAAATGCAACATTTCTTGCTCTTTGTGTAGAGGTGGGGTATAGGAAAAGAGGCTCATTTTAAATATCTTCTCTCCCCACCCTTTGCATGCTAGATGACAGGATTTAGCCCTAAGTGAACAGAGCTATAAGATTCCTAACCACAGTTCCTTTAAGCACACTCTGCATAGTGAAACCAATGGACATGTTCAGGTTTACTGAAAACACATGTGGTATAGCGTAGACTGCATGCCACAGCCAAAAAAGCAGGTATGTGTAAGTCATGGCCCACTTCCCTCACGTTGCAAAATGTTGCAACTATTCTAAATTTATAAATAGAATTTCTATCTTGTTGTATTCTCTCACAACAGCCAATCAAAACTGTTACAATAATATAACCCAGATGTTTGAAATGTAAAAGGTGATGGCAAATCAATTTTTATGTACATCTGTGTTTATTCAAAGTGATAGGGAGCTTTTTATTGTTTGAAATTTCAGAAGGTTGATATGAAGAATATAGACACAGGTTTCCCCTTTCTACTAAAAGAAGAGATATGAAGGAGGCATAATGCACTATAGTGAGCGTAGGGAAAATTCTAGTGATCCCCACTTACATGTTTTAGTTGACCTTCCAAAATATTTTAGTCAAGCTGTTTATGTGAGACACACCTCATAGCTGCAGAGATAAAATTGGCACTAACAAATGGACACTTAAAACCACAGTTGGATAGATTCTCTACTCCATCCCACTCAAGTGGTGCAAAGTGAAGACCGACTGTATCTTCCTATCTAGGGATTCTCCTGGTTTGGGGGGAGCCTCCAGTGGGTATGGAGCCAGTCTTAGGCCACCATCCCTGCAGCAAGGAAGGAGCATGTTAGGGACAAGAATGAGAAGCCAGATCACAATGTGCTCTAGCTCTGCTTAGCTAGTTGATAGTTCCTAGGCTGCTCTAACTGGTGTAAGGGCTTGATAGAGAATCAATATGTTTTAATAGTCTCCTTGATAAGCCCTTCATTCTGTTTCTTTGACCATAAACTTGTTTAGACTCTGAACTAGCTTTAAATATAACTGTGCTTGTTATACTTTCATCTCAATATACAATAATATATGTAAAATGGGGATAGAAAGACTGTAAAAATAAGATTTTTAAACATTTTTTACTTGGGCCCAGATCAGGTACTTGGGTGTAAAAATTCACACAATGAGCAGTACATGCTGGGCATGATCTTCTTTTTCCTCACCCAGTAGAAACTGAAAGTGCTATGAAGACAGCACTCAGTTCTCTGACAGCATGAGATTCATGTTGCTCAGAAGTGATACAAGCTGGTTGATCATAAACTATATTAACTGGGCTCTTAATAGATCCCCCTTTATCCCAAAGATACTGGTGCAACAAGATGCAGGATGGAGCTGATAGTTTATCCGAAGGAGAAAAGGTACAGGTTCAAAACAGGCCCTACAGTAAATTGGCCACTCCCTGTATTCCATGACCAAAACCAAAGTTCACTATAGTTTAGAATTTTCCTAGTAAAAGAGGACGAGAGCAAGTGTGTACTGAGATATCGTGTGCGTGCATGTAAACCTAGCTCTGACAGGCAGAGGTATATGAGAATATAAAATATATGCACACAGCTGACATTCTTTTTCACAGATAGGCCTACATTTTCAAACTTAGGTGCCTCAAGCTAGGCTCCTAAATCTATATTTAGGCAATTAACTAAAAGTGATCTGAATTTCAATGTTGTTGAGCACCCATAATTTTCAATGAAGTGAATGCAAGCTAGAGGTACTAGGTAGCACTAAATATAAAATAACTTTTAGTCGAATGCCTAATATGGATTCATGAGTCTAACAATAGCACCATGGTTTGAAAATGTGGCCATAATTTTTTTTGCAATGTGACACCAGTTATTACATATGATGCTAAAAGAGCCACCTCCCCCCCGACTCCTACTAAGTACACATTGAGTTTAACATTGAAAACAAATAACTTCTTTAAAACAAATCTCTTCCACAGTATTTTCATGAACTTTTATGTGCTTAAAAATATGGTTTAGAACACAGTGAACTATTTAGGAACTCCAAACAAACTTCAGAGTCAAGAAAAGAAGTTTTATTATCCTACACACTCACAGCAATACAGCAGCAGGTAGTTGATTTATGTATTACACAACCCAGCTCTAGTCCTGGAGTATATTGTTACAACAACTTCTCAATACAAAGAAGTTTTGTTTCCGGAACTGAACACGTGAATGAACAACTCCTCTTTCTAATTAAAAGCTAAAAATATTGTTGGTTGTCAGAACTATAATTTAGTACAATATTATGTTTTCTATTCATCAAGTCATGCCACTTTATCATCAACACTTCAATATGTATAAACATGAACATTAATGTAATCTGGCAGTTCAAATACCTAGTTCAATAGAGGTCAGACTTTTATATTTATTAAAATATTCCTGTACCTAGTCACATAACAGATAACATCACAATTTCCCCCCTTTTGACTCTTTCCACTTATCAGTGTATTTACTTTAAATCCCTGCCAACAAGAACATCTAGTAAATGGTTAGTTATAAAATGTGAGGTCCTACAAAGTAACTGCAGCACAGAGCTGTCTGTTGTCAGAGGGCAGCCATCTGGGCTTGTTTATTTGTGTTTCAACTTTCTGGAACAGAGAATTACTCTGTTAGAGACAGGACACCCTGTAAATGGAAGTACCCCACAGAGTACTGTCTGCCTCTAACTGTACATTTTATTGCAGGCACAATTTTAAAAGACCCGTAAGCAGTTGCAAAGTAAGATGTAGAAAGAAGGATTTAAAAATAGACTCATTAATAACTAGTCTATAAGACTCTTACTAAAATATCTGCCATAAGACTGAAAAAATGTTTTCTTATAGCATCTTAGAAGCTATTTCCACATAAAGTAACGAGCTATGAGTATAGGTTTTTGGCAGCTGAATACATTTTAAAAAAGAGTTATTCATTTAGGGTGATTCCACAACTTCATGCTGAGTGTACTTACTTTTGTGAGTAGCCACACTAAACTCATGTGAGTGTGTGTTACTCAAAGTTGATAAGGATGGCAGAATCCGGCTCACAGGAATCTAGGAAAATCTTTCAAGCAATCTTTGTCCAGTTTCCTTAACAAGGACAACTGTGTAACTTTATTTTGTTTAATATGTAAGAAGTTTCAACTTTAATTTTATTTGAGGACCTTATATTTAATATTTCTAAGTAAAAGGCTGGTATATTGATTACCTTTCATAAGGTAAATGAACTTCACTTTCTCTTATTTGAGTCAGAAGAAATAAAAATAGTAAAACGTAGTTCCTCCTTTTGCAAGAACTTATAAGATAAAATAGAAGAAAAATACCTTCTAAAGTAAAATCCAGCAATACATATTCATAAGCAGAGTCAGTCTTTGTTTCCACTTGTGGTCTCTTCAACGTAGAAAATATTTTTCCAGGGCTGCTATCATCTGGGTCTTCTAGCTTTCGTAGTCCGCACCCCATGGCAAGATCTGCAAAGAAAAAATCGCAGGAAAGGGGGTGGGGAAAGCAGCAAGTTCTGTTACTCTGAAAAAAAGAAGCAACAAACTTCACTGCCTTGGATTTTGTTTAGTAGTAGCCATAAATCCAAAGAGAGAAAAATTTCAGTTCCCAAGTTAGAAAGTGAAGGCATTTTCTATTATTTTTTTCACATAAGCATTGCACCCATAATGACTTCAAGCTACTAACTCAGCAAGAGTGGACTTGATTTTACAGAAACGTACAAGCTGCTACAACTTAGCAGAGATTTTCCATGCCACGTCAATTTACAGCCAGCCCCCCCATCAGCGTTCTGTTGCAGAGGACACCAATAGTGCTTTGTCTATCCCTCTTGGCTGACTGATAATGAGGCAAAAAAGAACTGAGATAATAAAGTTAGAGGGAAACATATATAATTACCTACTGTCAGAAGATCTATTCAGATGCAGTTGTAAATGAGAGGAAAAAGAGCAAGTCAGAATGAAAGAATCAGAAAAGAGAGTCTCAACATGGTCAGAGACGAAAATCATTTCCAGAAAGGAAGTCAGCTTCAAGAGGAAATTGCTTCTGGCATCTCAAAGGGGAGGAAAGTAAATGAAAAGCAGTTTAGACTCTATTTTAGATTTGAAAGTTTGGTTCCTATTTTCTTTCCACAGGAATTTTCTTTCAGATGGAAAAGCATACATGATCATGCTGTAATAAAGAATTTTCTTGGGAAGAAGAGTATATATGATTACAGTAAAAATTATTTTAAAAAATCCAGATTAATAAGACAATTCAACTTTTGTTATATTTTATTTTAAAAGGTCATACTGAAATGCACCTTATGTTAAACCAAAGAGACTGTTGTTTCAAGTTATGCAGTGTGAACAAAGTTCTGTGGCCATTTCCCTTCCATTCTCCAAGTACCTTAAGTAGTTTAAGACTTTTCTTTCATCAGACTTACTACAGTGATTAGTACAGCAATGGACTTTCATCTTAGTAAAGAGATGATTTTAAATCACATCACACAGCTCTTTGAATTTGTAACACAAAAGAACTTTTTACAGTGGAGAAAATGGGATATGGTGTAGCAATAACATAGACAACAGTGACACAGTAGACCCAGTTTTGTCTTCAGGTTCAGGAACAGAACTCACATTGAAGTCACTGGTTCCAATTTTGCCCTAACATACAACCCAGTGCATGGAGTTGTACCAGGATGTACGTGAGAGCAAAATAATAGTCAGTGATTTCAGTGAGAGATGTGCACATGAAACACAGAGGACAGAATCTGGATTAATGTGTGGTATTTTATTACATCAGGATAGCAGTTTGAAAAGGAGGGGTCTTTTGGAAAGGTCTCGTGTACTGTATTGTTTTAGCTTAGCCGGTTATGGTGAGACACAGAGAGATGTGAGTTTGATTTTGCTGTCATTTTGCATAGTGTCCTAACTAGAACTGAACAACTAATTGATTTTTTTTTTGGCAATTCAAAAAAAAAAATAGGAGTAAAAAATTGGTTCAGGTCAGGTTGAACCAAACCCAACATTTTCTTAAATTTTCAGTGAATCAAAAAAGTCAGAAAATTTTGTTTTGGATTGTCAGAGAAAGAAAAGAGCATGAGAATGACCTGCTAGTATAGTAGTTAGGACATTCACTGGGGAAGAGATGGAGGGAGATGCCTGGGTTCTAGTCTCTCCTACACTGAACACTGAAGTATGTAGACCTACCCTAGAATATCTTTTAACCTGGGGATTAGGGCATTCGCCTGGCAGGAGGGAGACCTAGGTTCAAGTCTCTGCTCCAGAATGGGGATTCAAACCTAGATCATCTCCCCTTTTCCACATGAATGCCCTAACCACTTCTAAAGGTTATGAGGGGGCAGCTCCTCCTCCTCCTGTGGTTTTGCTGTGTGAATATAGCCCCAAAATCAGAATAGGATATTTATTTAACATCAATTAACCGTTCTGACATTTCTAAAATCTTGTGCTTTTTTTTGTTTTGACCAGAAAAATTCACTGAAATCAACACGAATTTGTGAAATGTTTTGGTTGACCTAAATCTGCATTTTTGATCAAAGAAAGGTTTTGCCAAAAAAATGCACCCAGTTTTAGACCTAACCTCTCTTTGGCTGACTACCAAAATCTAATGCATTAAATTCATAGTTTCATGTTCTCTGATTTTACTCCTGTTTCATTGTAGTAAATATAATCTTAATACATAGTTTGTGCTTTCATTTAAGAAGTTTACCAGTAATTAATCCAAGAAAAGCCATATTCTGTGCATGCAGTGTGCTTCATGGCTCCTTTGCATCAATTAAGCCAAGGGTGGAACCAAAGATTTCTGAGATTCAGAACATACCTCAAGTACTGTATCAGAAGACTTAGAAACTTTTTTGGATCAGACTGGTTTCTCTGACTTGCAAGACTACTCCTTTCAGTACAGACTCCACTGGCTGGAGCTAAGTGAGTCCATAAAGAATCTTTGAGGAGGAGGATGACCTCAACCAATCTATCCTACTTACACCAAGCAGAGGGGCAAAAGCAACACTGGCTGTCCATCATTGAGAATGTCTTCACAGAGACATTTTAGATCACTGGTGGGCAGATGTGCAATAGACACCTTATTGCACACTGCACGTATTTTAAAGCCGGACCTATTGTCCTGATATTCCATTTTGAGATTAGGGAGTGATGGGAACCCCATAATGAACTAAAGCAACTTCAAAGCTGTACTAATTTTCTAAAAACTAAATAAACTAATCTTACTAGTTATTAAGGTTTCAGACAGATCCAAGACAGATGCAACTGACAGGGGAAAAATGGATACTTCCTAGACCCATCGGCAGAAAAACAAGGAATGAGAGAATACTTGGACCAAGCATCTCTCATATTATGGTCTGAATGCTCAGGTCTTTAGACAACGCAGGCACATGAATGCAAAGGTTAAGAGATCAGCATTATAATAATAACTATATCAATCATTATTGACATAAGACATTTAATAAAGTATAGGCATGTACAAAATATGCCTTTAGGATTCCTATTGCGAAGGATTAAATTAAAGATGGCTTACTTTCAAAAATCTAGAAAAAAATGAACAAAAAAGGACGAGAGGCTCTCAGAAACTTTGGGCTCAAATTTGAGAGGAACTGAACAGTTAGACTGTAAAGCACACTGTATGAAAGAGTTAGATGAATTGAACCATATCAGACTACAAAACTACTTCACCTTAAATTACATTACATTTCCCTGCTAAATTCCATTCTAGTGTCCAGAAAGACCACTGTCTCATGATCTAGGGATGATGCTGTCTGCCCAAATCAGGAGTCCTAGAATAATGAATGAAGGTAGAAAATGTCAGCACTCTGAAGTGGATGGGTACTTCAGTATTCAAATAATTTATATACAGAATTGCTCAGTATTGGCTCAGCCCCCCCAGCAACTACTATTATTTTAACCTTATACTAAATCTTAAAATCTAATACTAAAAAAAAAATCTTTCCTTTTTCATGAACAGCAAAATAGTTCTTACACTTGTCAGTATTTCTTTTTAGTTAAATAAAATGTATGTTTAAAAAGCTATACCGACATTAGTTAGTTGTTTCTTTGTAGCAACACTTAAATGTATAAGAACTGTTTCACGGTTCATGGAAAAAGTAAGAAATTTATTTAGTATAGGGTTTAAAGAGAATATTTCATAATTAAAGAATGGATATTTACCCTGCAATAACTGTGGTTCTTTGAGATGATGTAATCAGTTTGAATCATACTGGAGGTGTGCATGCACCTCATGTGCATGAACTCGGAATTTTTTGAATAGCAGTGTTAGCTGGGGCCATGCATGTTCTGCACCTCCTGGTTTTAACAGGGTTGCTTAGGCAAGCGTTCCAGTTGGTGACTGTAGAAATAAGATTATTTTATGCTTTGTGGCGACTGGTACAGGAACATCTTGTGGTACGGCACTGGAGTGTAAATTCCCAAGAATCTCAGCATTGCCCTTGAATACATGAAGGAAGGGAATGGCTTGTCTGTCTGGTTGCTGAAGAGCTCCATGCCCTTGAAGGGCAAGTATTCTATTGTTACCCAGACTTCTTTTGGAATTCAAGATACCTGTAACCAGGAGGCCCAGCACACTGTGACTGCCATGGCCACAGATCACGCAGCCATTTTAGGCTCTCCATTGATGTTTGTAGGGCTGTTTTTGCTACTATCTGCCTTCTTTGATGGTGCATCTCTGTTCCTCCTAGAATCCTGCCAGACCTTGGATAGGAAGGGGAGTCACTCTGTCCCACATCAGAAAACTGTATTTTGCAAAAAGTGCCAAGTAGTTCAGGATGCAGAATTGGAGGGAGGGTGACAAGTAAGTCTTTCAGCCAAAAAAGTCCATTTCTTGGGGTCCTTATTCTTTTGGTGTCCCCCTGGCGGACCTGAACTCTTCCTGGACCACAGATACCTCAAGCAACCATAGTGTCAATGCATACAGAATGTTCAAAATCCTGAGCTGGGACTTGACAGAACTTTTCTATTGGTTTGAAAGTAGGGCAAAGCAAGGTTGGGGTGTGTCACAGTTCATTTGCTGAGTCCAATATTTTCCCACTGATTGGAAGAGCAAATCTTGTCAGCACTGCAAAGCTGAGGATACCAAACAGTTTGTGTGTGTTCTCTTGGATCACTTCTGTCCCTCTATCAAAGCTTTCAGCTGTTCTTAGAAGTCCCTAAAGTCTGATTCCTGATGTTAGGGTTGAGGTGACAGCCTCGACTGGAGAAGAGGAGGATTCCTTAGGTGAGGAGTGCAGATGTAGTGTTTCTCAAGCAATCTTTGCTGCTTCATAAAGAAGGTCCTCAGTTCCAGTGAAGAGGGGCTGGCTGTTGATGTCAACAATGATCAAGACCTCCCCTTTTTGCTGAAACACATGATGGGACTCCTCTCTGGGAAACTGTGGCACCAACTGGGCCACTACAGCCATTGTGGTAAATTGTATAGGCAATGGCCAGACTGCAGGTGGCCCATCCACTGACAGTAATGCACTAGTACCCAGTATGGGATGCTTTTGGAACTATCATTTCAGTCTACCACGAGAAGGTTCCTGGCTCAAAACCAGGGAGATGGAATGGCTTGGTAACAGCAAGGAGAAGTATATCTCTGGGAATGGTGGTGCCATTGGATACATGTCTGGTGCTGATGGTGCTGGGTCCGGTGCTGGGTCCAATGCTGAGAGGAGGGTGAAGGTGGTTCCTTGAAGGTACAGCTCTGTAGTAGGATGGGCTCTTTCATCAGTGCCAGTGTTAGTACTGGCATAGATTTCTGTGGTCAATGTCAGTATAGTGTCTCATGCCTTTTTTCATTGTCAGTGCCTTGCTCCCATCCCTCAATATTGAAGGAGTAGTGTTTTGGGTCCTCCTTATGAGATGGGCATGTTGTCCAGTCTGAGCTTGCACTCAATGCAGGTGTGTTGCTTGGCATCTACATTGAATGGTGCAGATGCATTTGGTGCTAACGTCATCAGTGCTGATCGGATTAGCACCAAGGATCCTGGTGCCAGTGTCAGTGGTCTTGGCACCTTTTTAGACTACTTCTTCCCACTGGAACTGGTGGTATGGTACTTGGATTCTTGGGCAATTGCTGATGTTAGTGTCAATTCCAGTTTAGAGGATTTCTCTCTCTTTGGGATCAGAAGCAAACTTCATGGATTGTTGTTACACACTGGGGGTATAGGTGGTGTGACCTAGTTGTTGGAACAGGAATTGTGCCTACTGGTCACAGCAGAACTGGAAAGCAGAACCAGAGTTGGGGTCAGGAGACAAGCTGCTGGTTGGAGTCAGCAATCAGATGTCAGTTCAGAACCAGAGTTGTGCTCAGAACCAGGAGTCAGGATGTGCAGAGCAAGGTAGAGACTAGGGCTGCAGCAGGAACAGGTGCAGGTTGAAGCAAAGATCAGTACAGGAAGCAGATCTGGCACAGGTGCGGTGTAGAACATATTGAGCAGCTACCTTTGCTACAAGGCTTAAACGATTATTTGTTGGCTCTTCTGTCCAATCAGGGAGCACAGTCACTTAGCTTGAGTTTATTGGGCTCAGTCAAGCTCATTGAGTTGCCAGGCAATTGCACCCAGAGCCAACTGAGTTCCTGACAATTGCTCCGAGATGTAATTTGAGATGCCCATATCTCAATTTTCAGGTTCACGTTGAGACTAAGCAGTGGATGGAACATTTGTCAGGGATGTGTCCTTCCTGGAGGCAGGAAAGACATCTGCACTACACAATGATAAGGGCATAAGACCATCACACGAAGAACAAGGTTTCAGTATTTTGGGTTAGAGTCCACTATTGCCAGCAGCTGATATGAAGTTGCTCACCCCGCAGTAGAGCAGTCTGGTGGGGGTGTCTCCCCCATCTTTTATATACATACATACATACATACGTATATAGGAACAGCCAAGAAAAAAGAATAATGAACAAATTAATGAGAAGGTGAAGAAAGGTTCTTCACAAAACATTTGAGTCTAAAGTTAAAAACAGTAATGGGCTGGACACAGTCCAGGTTTAGTTTTACTGTCATGGGCAATACGAGGGAACAGAGGAAGAATAGCAGATGCTCTGCCCTTTATGCCTTTACGTGAGAGCATGCGGCAGCACAGGGCACATGTTCAGCCCTGAAAACATGAGGATCATGCACACTTACTGTGGGAGCCACACTGACACATACTTGAAGAATATTTTTCAGAGAATAGAATATACCTTTTACAAGTTACTAGGTTTGGCAAATTCTATGTATTTTGTTCTGTGTGTCATCATGTTCTGGAATATCCCCTAATCCATAATCTCCATCCTGGTTGTTTGAAGAAACTGATAGGCTGCCAAGGAACCCTGAGAGAGGGAAACTTCTATTCCTCCACCTGGATGCTATTTTAACCTAACTTCCTATACAGATAGTGTAATTAATCTAACACATACGAAAACATAACTCTGCTTAAGTGACAGTAAAGCAGTAGCCTTATTGTACAAGTTTACACATTCATTTTTTAAACAATTCCCTGATAAATAAAATGTTTATATTTATCATTTACACTATTTTAGTCTACTTGATCAAAAATAAATTACACCAGGAGCAGTAAATACAGGAAAATTTATTTGAATTAACCTTTTAGTTACAAAAACAGAGTTTTATTAGAAGTTATGAACTACAGAAACTTGTTTTTATGACTATATTTCACACAGTTTTAACAGAAAATTAGATGTTTGTTTTACTATTCTAAATGGTAATAGGTTTACTAAAATCTTAAGATCTATGAATTTATTGTTTAAACATTTATTTATCAACAGCACTTTACTGAACAAGGCTGCAGTAACCAGATTAAATGCACCTGGAATATATTATCAAAGCAAACATTCATCCAATTAGCTAAAATCCTGCATACTAATATAAGACAAAACTTAAACTGTATGTCACATGTCAGCTTTAGTTTTATCATGCTTCAATTTCCAAAAGTCAAAATGCTCAGAAACTTTATTATGAACCACATAAAGAGCATTCAATTTATATTTAATGCATGCGTTTATTATTAACTGCAGCTAATTTTGATGGAAAGAGGCTATGGTATAAAATAACAGTATAGCTCTCTTAAAGCTATCATTTTAAATATATTTTAAAAATATTAATATCTCAAAAGGTCCATGAAGGCCAAAAGAGACCTGTACCCTTCTGCTACCTCTTAAATAAATTATTTTGTATTTACTTTAAAATGAGAGCTACACAGTACAGCTAGCTAAGCATAAGTGCTTAACACATTTCAAACTCTTTTTCTTATTCTTTTTCTTTTTTTGCACAACAGGTTCTAGTTTTCTGATAGGAGTGTACAGATGTATCATTAAGACATCCTTATTATATTTTATTTCTTTAGAAAATGACTTGTTAAATGTTTGTTTTCTTCACTTAAACAGAGAGCTGTCATGAAGTGAAGAAATCTTTAGTCCAGGTGAGCTCAAATTACTGCACTATTTTACCTTTAACACATTTTTACAAAACCTATCTTACAATAAAGGCGCATCCTTGAAACTTCCTACATTTTAAAACTATGCTAACATACAGGTAAAGCCATGTGTTCTGTTAGCGTTTACTAAATTGTTATTAGAATGCAGTTTGTTCATTAACATAATGGTAAAAAAATTATGTAGGACACAGAAAATTGTTGTCTTAATGCAACCTATTTTGGTAAATGCATTTTAGAATACCTTAAATACAAAAAAATCACATTAAAATGGCAAATTAAATTGTTTTATGATGAAACTGAATTGTTTGCTAGTTCTCAAGAAAGATTAATATTTTGTGTTAATGCTACTTCTAACCTTTCAAAACAGGTATTTACTATCCAAATAGAGGAAAATCTACTTTACTTAACATTATGACATTCCTTGATCTAATGCATAAAAAATGTTTGGGAGCGATGATAACTATTGATATCAATTCAGATGTAATTTTTCTGTCAGTCAAAATCTCTGGTAAATATGATTTTCCAGTGTTCCCTACAGCAAATGTTCATACTAGCATTTTGCCACATAACTATCTAGAATACAAAATTCAGTCAGTATCAGTTGTTAGTATTGCTTTGAAAGCTAGTTTTCTACCATAATGAAAATACAAACTGGGTGGCTAAGCTAGAAAATTAATTTGGTTTCAACATCAAAGGTTGTCAGTGGATAAGGATACTGAAGAGGAGGAAAATTTGTCATATTTGATTATCTTGACAAAGAATAGTATTCGTATAGGCACTGCTCCTGCAATCTGATTTGGGTAGGCCTCCTCCCACGCACATGTAGACCTTCACAGATGTCAATGGAGCTTTTCATAGATTCAGGATTATACCCATAAAGATTATATTGCAGAATCAGGACCACTTCATGTAGAGGCAGCTGTATGACTTCTGTATAAAAGCATATAATTTCCAAAAACAGGGAATGGGATAGAAAAGCATCAAACAGGGGCGGGGAGTAGGAATGAATATTGGAAGAAAGTTGTACTGGAAGTATCAAGATAATGACACTCACAGATGTTTTTTAAAGAGGGAGTGGGGTAGTTCCTTCTTAAGTATGTTATTTTCTACAAGAGGAAGATGCTGAGATTATAGCTACATATGGGAGTTGAATTTTAACGCAGGGGTGTCCTAACTTTGCCTAATGAAGGGCCCCACTGATCAGAAGCCTGAGAGTTGAACTGAATTTGCATAACAAGTATGAGGTTGCAACCATCCTAGGAGAAGAATTTAAAGAACAGAAGCCTAGGCATATTTAGTCACCTGCCTGATCTTCAAAAGTACTGTGCTACCAACACCAACAGCTACAACTGAAGTCAACAGAAGCTGCTTAGTGCTCAGCGCTTTTGAAAATCAATAGGATCCTAAATATAGTTTTAGGAGCCTAATTTTAACCTATTTTATTAAAAATCTTGGCTTAATCTTAAAAAAATGATTTATGGCTCTTGGAGGCTTCAGATCTCAGCATTCAATGGTCTTGTTTCTTGATCTGTTCTAGATCACACAGATAGAGCCCAATACAATGTCAGCAAACTGCACCTTCATACTGAAGACAAGGGTGGCAGCAGACTTCCTTGTAGAAATCTGTGGGCAGTACTTGATGTGCACACTGTAACTGGGCCATTCTTCCACGGCAAAAGGGGAAGGAATACAAAAGAAAGTTCAAATTGTAAAATGATAAATGCTAAGGTTTAACTTTTACTTTTCAGAACAAGTGTCTTTGGGCCAAATTTTGAAGTCCTTACTTTTATTTAAGAAAACTCTCACTGAAGTAAGGACCTCAGGATTTAGTCCTTTGTACTTTAGCCTGGAGAAGAGGGAAAATAATGCTTTTGTTTACAAACAAATCAAATTTCATATCTACTACAATTTCTTGTTTTTATGAATTCTGAGCCCCTTATATAGCAGCTCACAGTAGCTCATCCCATCATTTTATTTGCCTTAGATTTATATTATTTAATGTTCATATAATTGCATGCTATATTCATTTGACCAAATAATTAAAGCTGAAATATTTTTCAAGACCAAGAATTGAAATGTGGTCAAACAAGAACACATTTTCAATTGCTGAATTTAAAAAAACATCTGAAACTTTAATATACCTATTTGGTTTTTACCTTTCAAACTGGAATTCTTATAACTGAAGAACAAAAGAAAGAATCAATTTTGCCAGTCTGTATTATAACTCTTTAAATGACATATCAATTCAACTTTTCCTTCATGTCAGAAAATTAACTGACACTTATAAAAGAAATCAACTACTTCAATTAAAAAAAAGACAATAGCTAATACTATGGTTAAAAGCTTGATCTTTAGATGAGATACTATATCTGCCTTTGTAGCACTGGGAACGTGTTACGGTATTTATGAAATAAATGCATAGTCACTCAGATTGAGTGTGAGAGAGATTTTTCAAAATGGGTATTGTACCATCTTTTATTTTTGCACTACTACTAAAATTATCAGACTAACATTTGTTATTTCACAGATTATTTTCCCCCTCATGTTTCTGAAGAAAATAAAACCAAAAGTCAATATTTATAATATAAAATCTGTTCCTATAAATAGAAATAATAAATGTGTGACTATCTGGGCTTTTCAGATACCCTTTATCTGATATGCATATCAACGACTGCATAATATTTGTTCACTTTTGAGAAATTAGATTAAAAGACATCAGCTGTAAACCAAAATTGCTGAACACATTACTGCATAACAAATTTACTTCTTGGACCTCTATAATTTAAAAAATATTATAATAAAACTAATGTTTTAGTAGAACAAAGAAAAAACTAAAACAGTGAACTCTAAACATGAGTCAAATCGATATGTATATTGTTTCATGATATTAGAAATAAGGCTGTAATAACAGAACACAAGACCTTTCCTGGCTACCTTTGCTTAGAAAATACTATACTTACAACTGAGCAAATGCTTCCACATAGATGAAGCAGTTTTAGGATGTGCCAAAATGTCTATAACATATCTATTCAGATAAATTCTAAAACCTAAACCAAATATAGACAATGGGCAGATGCTCAGCTGGCATAGATTGTCTCAATGGAGCTATGACAATTTAAATCAGTTGATCTGCCCCAAAACAATGAGCTGATATCAACAAGAACCCAAGTTATATTTATATTTTGACATAAACTGTTTAAAAATGACAGTTGTTGGGTTATCACAAACATTTTTTTACATGAGGTATAAATCATATTTACGTGTGATCTTGTTTCTGTTCAATAATGGTGCAAAACTGCTTTAGTCTTGGAGTGTTACTAAAACAGTAAATAAAATTATATACTATGGGATTGACTCTCCTCTCTCAGCAATGTCAATCAACTGAGTTAAACCAGTGTAAGAGAGAGCCGAATAAGGCCTAGCACAATATAAAAGAAAACTGCTAGAGTGGATTTTAAATAAGACTGAATACTATCTGTGTATGTATCTACTACCGCTATATATAATGCCCGCTCTGTAAGACCTTCATCTGATATAAAACTAAAACAGAATATTGCAAATGCAGTTGGAAAGTCACTATCAAGCAGTCCAAAAATTAAAAAAAAGAGTTTAAAACATTTTACATACATAAGAAAGGTAGAGATAGAGACTTTCAGTACTACATAAACAATAAACCATGGCTTGTACTCATATTAAATACAGTAGTCATGTTTTAATCTATCAGGAATTTAAAATGTAATAATATAGATGGAATCCTTAAAAAGGAAGGCAAAGGAGAAAAAGAAGGAATAAATTAAGTCCTTGCAGCTGAGTAGAAAATTGTTTTTTCCATCTCAACACATGATATAGTCAGTCAATGAGTTTCTAATCCTGCATAGACTGTACAAAAATATTAATATTTAAATGTTAGGTGCAGGTTTTAGTTGTCTTAAAATATAAAGTATTAAAAGTAAATTCTTGTTCATTTTCTATAGCTAAAAATCATATAAACATGAATATATTGTTTACTGTATTTAAGAACAGTGTCAGCCTCAGATAAAGGTACAGAATTATAAACAAATGGTCCAAATTATATTCTCAAAAATTCTTATCGCAAAGTAACTAAAATTACACCTATGCAAGAATTCTTATCTGATTTGATTTCAACAACAACAAAATAAAGTTACACAAATGATACATGACGAGAAAAAATACAGTTATGTTTACATAACAATATGAAAAATAAAATAATTGGTATCCAAATCAAGTATATGCTGTCAGTCTACAAGAAAATGGCTTAAATGTTGAAAATGTCTGTTGTAATGTATCTGATACAAAAACGAATTTCAGATTTTTCCTGTAATACAAATATGCTGTTTTTCAAACTACTTTAACAAATAGTACATATACAATAGTCTGCATATCACAAATTACGAGTCTGTCACCTAAATGTGCATTAATTGATAAAGGAAACCATGATTTTATCCTGCATATCCTGTGTTTGCTGACATGAACTGCAAGATTTCTTCTCAATCCTTTTACAAAAAAAAGAGGGCATTTTAACTTAGGCATACTCAGTAAATGTTGAGAGTTACTAAATTACACATCCTCCGTGTGCTAGCCATATCAGCATAGTAGACATCTAAGAGTCTATTTAACAGAGTCTGTAGAGGAAGGTGGAGTGAGAATTGTATCTTCCATTCTGTAATCTTTTCTAGGATGAAAGTGAGGACTTCGTGTATATCGAGGTTTAAAACTCACAGATGAAGGATGTGAAAAATTTCTTCTCACAGAATGTAACCTTGGTTCCTAAAAAGAGAAAAATACTGTTGTCTTTTCTCTGTATATTTAAAAACGGTGTTTTATTATACTAAACATGTAGTGGGAATGATCCAATTTAAGATATATATGTACCACCTGTCTGAACACAGGTGAGCATTTCTAATTTGGAGGATAAGGAGCTTAGGTAGCTGCACGACTTACACACGTGGACAGCCCCATTGGAGTCAATGGTACATGCAATGGGACTACTCACATGCTTAAACACATGCATATGTCTTTGCATGATCAGGGCTTTAATGTATTTGAGTTGTTTCTTTAACAAGCAGACAATAGAAGAAAAATACTTCGTAAATCTCCTATTTTTCGCTCTTACAGCATAATTTCATGGTTCAAATACTGTTCTTATAATATACGTAACTACTGATCCGTCAGCCTCTTGCAGGGCTCCCTCAAATCACTTAGGTTTCACAAACTATGAATGTAGAATTTCCATGGATACCAAATGTGAGTTCCATGTGCAATTTGTAGATAAGGCTAGATCTTCAACCGGTATAAATCATCATAGCGTCATTGACTTCCATGAAGTGACATGATTTACACCAGCTGAAGATATGTCCCACAACCTGGCCTAAGTATCCTTACCACATCACACTGACACTATTTGTTTAAAAATAAAATGAATACATTAAATGTATTTATATCTAACAGTTTTCATGCCAAACCACTTTACAAACTCACAAAGATCTCAACTGCAGTGCAACTGTAACAGCATGCAGCAAGACTGAACAACGGTTTAGGATAGGTAGTGAAAAATACCATATTCAATTGAAACTGTAAGGGGAAATGTAAGTAAGCACAATATTATCATCTAAATTGCAATTTTAGCCACAATATTAGGATTTAAACATCCATACTTGTGTTCAGTGCCACGGAATACTTAATGATCAAAAGTATTCAGTACTTTGATTTACAGCTCTTCCAAACCCTAAAATGTCTACTAGCACAGCTTTGTCCTTTGTCCCTGCCAGTGTGCTGGGGTATCATAATTCAGTGGACTGACTCAGAGGGAAGAGTTGCACCAACACCATTCCTACAGCACTCATGTGTTTTTGGAGGTCTCTCACCCAACCGTGACTCAGCATGACAATATTTAGCTTTCAGCCCATAATAGATTAAACCAGGGGTTCTCAAGCTGGGGGTTGGGACCCCTCAGGGGGTCGTGAAGTTATTACATGGGCGGTCACATCAACCTCCACCCCAAACCTACTTTGCCGCCAGCATTTAAAATGGTGTTAAATATATAAAAAAGTATTTTTAATTTATAAGGGGGGGGGTCGCACTCAAGAGGCTTGCTATGTGAAAGGGGTTACCAGTAAAAAGTTTGAGAGCCACTGGATTAAACACTGGGGGCAAGTCCCTAAAGTTATACTGATGCAAAGCTGATATTAGAGGCACTGCACTGTGTAATTAAGAATAGAATTTGCACTCTTATTATTATATTTCTATTATACTTGTATGGTATAATATTTTACTTCTTGATAAAGTATGATACAACAAGCATATAGTAATAATAAAAACATATTAGGGCTGTTAAGTGATTAAAAAGATAATCATGATTGTGTGATTAATCACATTGTTAAACAATAACAGAATATCATTTATTTAAATATTTGTGGATGTTTTCTACATTTTCAAATATATTGATTTGAATTACAACACAATACAAAGTCAACAGTGCTCACTTTTTATTTATTTTTGATTACAAGTATTTGCACTGTAAACAACAAAAGAAATATTCTTTTTCAATTCACCTAATACAAGTACTGTAGTGCAATCTGTATCATGAAAGTTGAACTTACAAATGTAGAATTATGTACAAAAATAATCGCATTAAAAATAAAACAATATAAAATTTTAGAGCCTGCAAGTTCACTCAGTCCTACTTCTTGTTCAGCCAATTGCTCAGACAAATAAGTTTGGTTTGCAGGAGATAATGCAGCCCTCCTCTTATTTACAATGTCACCAGAAAGTGAGAACAGGCGTTCTCATGGCACTGTTGTAGCTGGAATCGCAAGATATTTATGTGCCAGATAGGCTAGACATTCATATGTCCCTTCATGCTTCAACCACTATTCCAGAGGACATGCGTTCATGCTGATGATGGGTTCCGCTCGATAACAATCCAAAGCAGTGTGGACCAATGCATATTCATTTTCACTATCAGAGTCAGAAGCCACCAGCAGAAGGTTGATTTTCTTTTTTGGTGGCTCAGGTTTTGTAGTTTCCGCATCGGAGTGTTGCTCTTTTAAGACTTCTGAAAGCATGCTCCACACCTTGTCCCTCTCAGATTTTGGAAGGCACTTCAGAATTTTAACCCTTGGATGGAGTGCTGTTGCTATCTTTAGAAATCTCAAATTGGTACCTTCTTTGTGTTTTGTGAAATCTGCAGTGAGTGTTCTTAAAATGAACAGTATGTGCTGGGTCATCATCCGAGACTGCTATAACATTAAATATATGGCAGAATGCGGGTAAAACAGAGCAGGGACCATACAATTCTACCCTAAGGAGTTCAGTCACAAATTTAATTAACCCATTATTTTTTTAACGAGCATCAGCAGCATTGAAGCATGTCCTCTGGAATGGTGGCAGAAGCATGATGGGGCATATGAATGTTTAGCGTATCTGGCACGTAAATATCTTGTGATGCCTGCTACAACAGTGCCATGCAAATGCCTGTTCTCACTTTCTGGTGACATTGTAAATAAGAAGAGGGCAGCATTATCTCCTCAAAATGTAAACAAGCTTGTTTGTCTGAGCAACTGGCTGAACTAGAAGTAGGACTTAGTGGACTTGTAGGCTCAGAAGTTTTAAATTGTTTTGTTTTTATGGGCAGTTATGTAACAAAAAAATCTACATTTATAAGTTGCACTTTCACAATAAAGACTGCACTACAGTATTGTATGAGGTGAACTGAAAAATAATTTCTTATCTTTTTACAGTGCAGATATTTGTAATAAAATAATATACACTTCGATTTCAATTACAACACAGAAATCAATACATATGAAAATGTAGAAAAACAGCCATAATATTTAATAAATTTCAATTGGTATTCTATTAGCAGTGCAATTAAAACTGCGATTAATTATTTTGAGTTAATCGCATAAGTTAACAGCGATTAATTGACAACCCTAAAACATACATATTGTTTTTGCTGCTGTAGTGCTTCCACAGCTCTCAAAGTACTTTATAAGGCTGGCTGATCATTAGCCCCATTTGACCTACAGAATAATCAAAGCACAGAGTCATATATGAATGGCTATACTGGGTCAGACCAATGGTTCATCTGTACCAATATCCTATGTTCTGACAATGGCCAGTGCCACATGCTTCAGAGGAAATGAATAGAACAGGACAATGTTGAGTGATCCAGCTTCTGTCATCCAGTCCCAGCTTTTGGCAGTTGAAGATTTAGGGATACCTGGAGCATGGGTTGCATCCCTGACCGTTCTGGCTAATAGTCATTGGTGGACCTATTTTCCTTAAACTTATCTAATTCTCTTTTGAGCTTGGTTATACTTCTGGCCTTATATGGAGATATACCTATCTCATAGAACTGGAAGTGGGTATTCACCCACGAAAGCTCATGATCCAAAACGCCTGTTAGTCTATAAGGTGCCACAGGATTCTCTGCTGCTTTTACAGATTCAGACTAACATGGCTCTGATACTTGACAACCTTGGGTTTAGCAGGCCAGTGCTCAAACCACTGAGCTATACCTCCCCCTTCACAACAGCCCATGGCAAAAAGTTCCACAGCTTGTGCATTGTGTGATGCGGTATTTCCTTTTTGTTTTAAATCTGCTGCCTGTTAATTTCATTGGGTGACTCCTAGTTCTTGTACTGTGAGAAGGGGTAAATAACACTTATTCACTTTCTTCATACCATTCACAATTGTATAGCTCTTTATCATATCTCTTCTTCATTGTCTCTTTTCTAAAATGAACAGTCCCAGTCTTTTTAATCTCTCTTTGTATGGAAGCTGTTCTGTACTCTTAATTATTTTTGTTGCCTTTTTTCTGTTCCTTTTCCAATTCTAATATATCTTTTTTGAGGTGAGGCAACCAGAACTGCATGCAGTATTTAAGGTGTGGGCATGGGTTTATTCAGTGGCACTATATTTTTCTGTTTTATTATCTACACCTTTCGCAATGATTCCTAGCATTCTGCTAACTTTTTGAGTGCCACTAAACACTGAGCGGATGTTATCAGAGAATTATCCACGATGACTACAAGATCACTTTCTTGTGTGGTAACAGTTAACTTACACCGTATCAGTTTGTATGTATAGTTGGGATTATGTTTTCCAGTGTGCATTACTCTGCACTTATCAACATTGAATTTCATCTGCCATTTTGTTGCCCAGTCACCCAGCTTTGTGAAATCTCTTTGTAACAGTTAGCTTTGGACATAACTATTTTGAATAATTTTGTATTGTCTAACAATTTTGCCACTTCACTGTTGATCCCCTTTTCTAGATCATTTGAGTATGCTGAACAGTGCAGGTCCCACTACAGATCCTTGGGGGACGCTGCTATTTACCACTTTCCATTGTGAAAACTGACCATTTATTCCTACCCTTTGTTTCCTATCTTTCAACCAGCTACTGATCCATGAGAGGACCTTCCCTCTTATCCCATGATTGCTTACTTTACTTAAGAGTCTTGGTAAGGGACCTTCTCAAAGACTTCTGAATGTCCAAATACACTATATCGACTGGATCACCCTTGGCAACATGCTTCAAAGACTTCAAACATCCTCAAAGAATTCTAATAGATTGGTAAGGCATGACTCTTCTCCAACATATCATATTTATCTATGTATCTGATAAATCTGTTGTTTACTACAGTTTCAAACAATTTGCCTGGAGTACTGAATTACTTCAGTAATTACTTCAGGTTTACCACCTGTAAAGACCAGATCACCTCTGGAGCCTTTTTAAAAAATTGGCATTAGCTATCCTCCAGTCATCTGGTACAGCGGATAGTTTAAGTGATGTGTTACATAACACAGTTAGTAGTTCTGCTATTTCATATTTGAGTTCCTTCAAAATGCTTGGGTGAATACCATCTGGTCCTGATAACTTATTACTGCTTAATTTCTCAATTTTGTTCCAAAATCTCCTCTGCTGATACCTCAACCTGGGACAGTTCCTTAGATCTGTTACCTAAAAAGAATGGTTCGGGTGTGGAGATCTCCCCCATATCCTCTGAAATGAAGATTGATGTCTTCTTTGAGTGCTCTGTCAGCACTTTAATTGTCCAGTGGCACCACTGACTGTTTGGCAGGCTTCCTGTTTAGTCGGGATGTGCTCCCCATACTGGCCCTGAAAGAACTGAATTAGGCGGGGGGGAGGGGGGAAGGGGAAAATCAGCCAATTAATCTGTAAATGGGGGAGATATAGGCTGAGTGGAGGGTGCTAATTAGAAAGAAGCTCACCTGTGAGGGAACAGGAAGGGCTTCTATAAAGACAAGAGGCTGGCAGCAGTGGGAAGTGGCAAGGAGGAAGTCTGCAGTCTCTCTCCCTGAGGTAACAGAACAGGAAGGGGAGATAGGAATCCATAAGGAAGGGTTTACCTAGTAGCTCTAACAGAGAAGGGTCTGACTAGAAAGGCTGATGGAGGAGCTTAAAGAAACACAGTAGGAAATAGTCCAGGAAAAAGAGCTGTACGATTGGTGAAGTCCCAGACCTTAACTACTCTCTTTAGGGCCCTGGACTGGAACCCAGAGTTGAGGATGGGCCTGGGTTTCCCTACCAACCACTGCAGAGTGGTATTGCTAGAGGCAGTAAATGGGAAGACTGCCTGAGTCACTGCGGGAGTGGCTCAGTCAGGGAAGTGGGTTTAAGGACTGCCTAATGCCGCTTGTGCGGAGAGACTTGGAAAGACTCCCCTGAAAGGGGAAACTGCAGTGTGACCTGGCCAGAAGACCAAGTCACGAAGCAGCTGTACCGTGACTCTGTGAGCAGGAAGAGAGCGGCAACTGGGCGGAATGAATCCCTGGAATCGCCAGGAGGTGTCACCCAGCAGTGAGTAGAGCATCCATGACAAGCAGTCATGAAAATATTCTAAGATTGCACAATGAGTCTAAATTGGGAAAACAGCATAGCTCTTCTGACTCATAGCCCTATAAATAATTCACAAAATTACAGGTGCCTTCACTTTAAAATTTCTATTATAGGCATACAATACACAGATACAAGGAATTCTTTGAAATTAACGATAGATGTAAATAAGATTAAAGTATATTAATGCCATAGTTATGACTGAGGGGACATTTTTTCTAAGCACTTGTTTTCAGGTATTGATAACTTTCTGAAAACAATATCCTTTAGGACAGTGGTTCTCAACCAGGGGGTCTGAGGCCCCTTGCGGGGGCTGCGAGCAGGTTTCAGGGGAAGCCGCCAAGCAGGGCCAGCATTAGATTTGCTGAGGCCCAGGGTAGAAAGTTGAAGCCTCACTGCCTGGGGTTGAAGCCTGAGCCCCACCACCTGGGGTGGGGGCTGAAGCCAAAGCCTGAGCAATATAGTTTCATAGGGGCCCCATGGCATGAGGCCCCAGGCAATTGCTCTGCTTGCTATCGTCTAACACCAGCCCTGGCTTTTATATGCAGAAAACCAGTTATTGTGGCACAGGTGGCCGTGGAGTTTTTATAGCATGTTGAGGGGGCCTCAGAAAGAAAAAGGTTGAGAACCTCTGCTTTAGGGGTTCTTTTTTGTTCTTAGCCCAAAGAAGAATTTTCTTCATAACTTTAGTATACCTCTCTGTTCAGTAGTTGTGAGATTTAAGAGATAATCTCAGTAAAATTCATATGTATGTCTGCAAATTTTACACATCAACAGAAAACTTCTGTTATCCATTTTTCAGGGAAAGTTTTGTTAAGATCCTTCCAGTTCTGGATGCATTTACCAACTTTAAGCTTTCATCACCTAAAAAAAGCACTGAATTGACTTCTACAGGCTTCCCTTGTTTTGAACACCTAACTGTAACTTAAAAGCCAAGTCACATTTGAAAAATATCAGTACATTAGGTTTAAAGTTATGACTGTTTGAAATCAGCCAATTGAACAATGAATAGGTACAGACTCAAAACCATCTCAGAAAATATCAGGATGGTTCAAAATTTCAGGTGAATAGTTCTGGGAGGCCTTGGTTTAGGCTGACTGGATTCAGCAGTTATTGATGGACAGCTGGGTTAAGGACTAGCTCCATTTATGGATGGCTCACAGATAAGGACAGCAGCATTCAGTCTATGTAAGTGTTCTAACCTGGATCAATTTGGTTTAACAAGATGCACTGCCCATATTAATTTTTGAAAAACAAGGATTTTCCATGCAAAAACCGCCAACCATTAATGCAATGACAAGGATGGATAAACTAATGTTTAAAATACAAAGTGAAAGTTGAATGCTCAAACTATAACTTTCCCCCTTTATTCTTATACTTTAAAATATGGTCTTTCTTCATAACATTATACAGTAGAACCTCAGAGTTACGAAGACCCTGGGAATGGAGATTGTTCGTAACTCTGAAATGTTCATAACTCTGAACATAATATGATTATTCTTTTAAAAGTTTGCAACTGAACATTGACTTAAAACAGCTTTGAAATTTCACTATGCAGAAGAAAAATGCTGCTTTTAACATCTTAATTTAAATGAAACAAGCACAGAAAGTTTTCTTACCTTATCAATTTTTTTAACTTTCCTTTTATTTTTTATAGTTTACATTTACCTGTATTTGCTTTTTTTGGGTCTCTGCTACTGCCTGATTGTGTACTTCCAGTTCCAAATGAGGTGTGTGGTTGACCAGTCAGTTCGTAACTCTGGTGTTTGTAACTCTGAGGTTCTATTGTATATTATTTGTAAAATATTTCACACAAAATTCAATGTTTTCCCCATTCTTGTATACTTAAACTAATTGTAATGTCACAATAATCTAGTATATCTGTAGAATTAGGAACAAATTCTGAGAGCTGATGATCACCTATTGACTTCAGTGGGAGTAACTGGTGTTCACCAACTTAAGACATTTTATATGGCAGTTCCCTTTGCTAAAATATAGATTTCCCAACTTCCATATAACTTATATCTAGCAAAATATTTTACTGTTTCTTTCACATGTTATAAACCTTTAAACAGCGTTTTCATGGACAGTTATATTAACAGAATATATTACACCCAAAACCTATGTTGAAAGAACACTGTTAAGACTGCAAAGAAAAGCACTCTGAAGTTAAGAAATGCAAAATTGCTTTGCAAACTTAATTCAGCCCCCTTCTGCATATGTATTTCTATAAAGTCTTTAATTAGATGACCACTAGAGCTGGCCAGAGAACAATTCAGTTTTGTGGCAACTTTTTGAGGTTTCAAAATTTGTCTCTGTTCAGCACTGGAATGGAAATTTTTATGAAATGGAATTGTGTTGAAACATCTGTTTTCAGATGAAAAAGGTCAAGTTTTTGATTTGTGTCTCTCTCTCTCTCACCCTTACCACAGAGTCCACCCTGGATCTCAGAAACCCTCCCATTGAAAATTTCACTAAAATAAACACATTTCCGTGAAACATTTTGGCTACAACTAAAAGCATTTTTTGACAAAAAATGTTTTGTTGGAAATGTTCCAACCATCTCTAATGTCAACATACTATTTTTTCTATAGGGCTATATCATTCAGTGCACAGAGCTGATTGCACTCACTCAATGAACGGCTATCAAATATTTTGTTTCCTCTTTGTTTAATGTTTGGCCCCATTCCTTGTTTACTGAACTGTATCCAAATCCTTCTCTTAAGACAGAATTATTGAATTCCTCATGAACTTTTCTATGGTACTTATCACCACAGCATCTAAGTCTTTGACAAATATTAATGACTTAATTTTCACAATATGTCTGTGAGTTCCACATCCATCAATTTACACCCACACAAGTCATCAGCAGGGTTGGAACCACAGAACCTCTGCCACTTGAGCTAAGTAACTGATAGCAATAGTAGTCTCATTCTATATGTGGACCAGCACACACAGAGGAGGAAGAGACACTCTGCCAGTAGGTTTCAAAGATATTTGCTAATAGCAAAGGAATGGTAAGACTTAGGAAGCCTGGGTTCCATTCCAGGCTATGGCAGGGAGAGTCTCTAATAGGCACAGGTTCTTCTGCACATATCCCCCAAGCTTGATCCCTTCTGTTACATCCCTTTGAACGTGTCCCTGTCCTGTCTCTTCCCCACTACAGACTCCTCATTCCAATCCCTTTTTCCTCACCTAGCCAGTTCGTCTCCACTCCCTTCAGTTTTATCATCCCAGACCCACCTCTTACCCAGCAAGCCCTTGTCTCCACCCTTATCCAGTCCATTCCCCTCAGTCACCTTGCCCAGCCATTCCCAGTTCCCTCCTAACTGCCCTGGATCCTTACCTCTTTTTGCCCAGCTAGTCCAAGTTCCCCTTCCTGGCTCTTCATCTGATCTGCCTCTCAAACTTCATCCTAGCCTCCTATGTCCCCCTCATCTCCACTGGCTCCCAGTCCCAGTCTCCATCCTTGGGCTCCTCATCCAATCTAAGTATTATTGTTTCCCCCAGCCCCCTGTCCCAGTCTCTTTGCCCAAGCTGTCTCCATTCTTTCCCATCACCCTGCCTCTATGTCAGATCTGTTTCCCCTCCTGCCTCACCTCCTTCTCCCCAACCCACTAGTTTTCAAGTCCAGTCCCCACTCCAGCTTTTTATCCCCACCTTCTGCCTCCCAGTTGTTCCCATTTCTATCCCAGTCTCCTAGCCCAGATAGTCACAGTCTCTACTCCCAGGTCCAATTCCCAGTCTCTTCTCACCCCAATTCCCAATCTCCCTCTTTTTCCACCTGTCATTCTCTGGTCCCCATCTTTCCCTTCACCCCAGGCTCCTTGACCCAATCTACACTCCCCTAGTCCAGCATTTTTCCTCAAGGCAATGGAATCAGGCAGTTCCTCTTCCATGCTGTCTGGGCCCAGCAAGGGATAAATGGGAGTACAGAAAAGTCTACCTGCTCTCTGTCCAGGTGCCCAGAACCGGCACAGCCCACAGCAGTCCAGAGCTACAATTGCAGGGAAAATCCTGTTCAGATCCAGGACGGAGCATGCCCAGTGTGGACAGAATCTTTGTGGAATTTGGCTGCTAAAATCTAAGGCTATATCTACACTACGGACCTTAGAGTTGCACCGCTGCAAGGTCTCTTGTGTAGCCTCTCTATGCTGGCAGAAGAGAGCTCTCCCACCAGCACAATTAAATCATCCCCAAAGAGCGGTGGTAGTTATGTTGTCAGGAAATGCTCTCCTGCCGACGTAGCACTGTCCACACTGGAGTTTTTGTTGGTCAGGTTTTTTTTTCACTCTTCACTCTTCTAAGTGACAAAAGTTTTCTCGACAAAAGTGCTAGTGTAAGACACAGCCTTAGCCTAAGGCCTGGTCTACACTACACTACCCGTCCACACGACAAAGCCCTTTTTTTCGACTTAAAGGGCTTTTTAAATCCATTTCTTTACCCCACCTTTGAGGGGATTAGCGCTGAAATCAGCCTTGCTGGGTTGAATTTGGGGTAGCGTGGACACAATTAGATGGTATTGGCCTCCGGGAGTTATCCCAGAGTGCTCCATTGTGACCAGTCTGGACAGCGCTCTCAACTCGGATGCACTGGCCAGGTAGAAAGGGAAAGGCCTGCAAACTTTTAAATTTCATTTCCTGTTTGGCCAGAGTGGCGAGCTGATCAGCACAGGTGACCATGCAGAGCTCATGAGCATGACGTGCACACTGCCAGGGCACATTGCCCAGCCCATACTTTGTGAAAACTCTATGTCCATGTCTATATCCTAATCACTCTCGTCACCATGCTGCTGTCGCCTCTTCGCCTGGTTTTGCTTTTGCAGCTTCTGGTTCTGTGCTGAAAAAAGGCGCAAAACAATTGTATGCCGTTGCCCTGACAGAGGGAGGGGCGACTGACAACATGGCTTACAGGGAATTAAAATCAACAAAAGGGTGGCTTTGCATCAAGGAGAAACACAACAATGGTCACACAGAATGGCCCCTCAAGGACTGACCTCAAAACCCTGGGTTTAGCAGGCCGTTGATTTCACAAAACAAATCAGGTCAATTTCTTGTTTTGATCCACTCGATCTATCTTTTACATCTTAGGCTGGGAGCAGACGGTGCAGTACGACTGCTAGCCATCGTCATCTCCTGGGTGCTTGGCAGAAAATGGGAACAACCTGGCTGAGTCACTCCCATGTCTGCCCAGGTGCTCCTGACCGACCTCACTGAGGTCAGCTAAAAGAGCACCCAGGAGTACAACAACGATGGCTACCAATCGTAATGCACCGTCTGCTGCCAAAAGGCAATGAGCTCCTGCTGTGTAGTAATGCAGTCCCATGTCTGCCAGCACCCAGGAGACGTATGTGACAGTGAGCTGAGCAGGCTCCATGCTTGCCGTGGTATGACATCTGCTCAGGTTACCCAGGAAAAAAGGCATGAAACCATTGTCTGACATTGCTTTCACGGAGGGAGGGAGGAGCCTGATGACATGTACCCAGAACCACCCACAACATTGTTTTTGTCCCATCAGGCATTGGGATCTCAACCCAGAATTCCAATGGGCAGCGGAGACTGCGGGAACTGTGGGATAGCTACCCACAGCTATTCACAGTTCAATGCTCTGGAAGTTGACGCTAGCCTCAGTACTGTGGACGCAATCTGCCGACTTAATGCACATAGAGCATTTTGTGTGGGGACATGCACAATCGACTGTACAAAAACGATTTCTAAAAAACCGACTTCTATAAATTCAACCTAATTTCGTAGTGTTGACATACCCTCAGTCTCTCTGAGAATGTGTGAAGTGCAATCTTTCAAAGATTTATAACTAGGCCAAATTTTCGGGTGAATTTCCATGGGATGGCAAAAGGCACATCTCTGACACAAGTCACCTCCTGTGCCAAATTAAGTTTCTGTTTCAAAGCATGGTGGGCACTAAAGTTTTTTCAAAGAAAAGATCACCAGAATTGTTTTAACATGGGCCAAACAACATTTGCTACACATTACTGGAAAACCACAAACTGTTTTGGATGAATTTTTTCAAAAAAAGTTCAGCCTGAGGCAGACACCAGACATGAAAAATTTCACCTCAAATGGTAAAGCCTAGCAAACTTATAATCAACTGAACACAGGGTCTTATTATGGGAATTGTCAGGCAACCTTAAAAATAGGGTTTAGCCCTGTGTATAGCTGATATTTGTTTATATTTTTCGTTTGATCATCTCTTAACTAGAAGCCTATTTATTTCATATTTTCCATGTACCTTATCCTAAATCTGTCTTTAAAAAGTCCAAATCATACCTTCTCTGAGCATTCAATATATTTTTTAAAAAATATATTAAGCTTTCTTTTCAGACAGAGTCTGCTACCTTTACTCATGCTGAACAGTATTTTACTCTGTGAATAGTCCCATACAAATCAATGCCACTGCTTCTTGAGTAAAACAGTTACACATATGGGATAGCATATCTGAATCTGTCTTTTAAACAAGAGAGTTTATACACAGAATTTCAACTTTCATGCTATTGCTATGAAAGCTTTTCCAACTGGAAAATTACAAGTAAACTGGGAACTGATTTCTTTCATCAGGTGACACAAAAATGTCGGTGTGTCAACCTGTTTGTTTATATTAAGTAGGGACAATATATTTACTGAAGGATGAATTGCCATTATTAGTACCGCAGTCATTGGAAAAAAAATTATGTTGTAATTTAATTCTAAATTGCTACATGCAAGCTCATTTTCACTATTATTCTATGTTGTTACTCTTCATCTATGTGTGCACACGAGGTGTCCTGCATACAGAGTTTCTGATGGTAAATTTTAACCAATAATGCCATATTAATGTAATTTTTCACAGTTCAGAGTTTGAAAATAAACACAGTTAAAAACCAATTTTAGCTATTTTGAAATTTCAACTACCACTCACACCCAATTTATGAGAGATTATGGCCCCTACATTTATTGAGATGTTAAATACACTGCTACCTCGATATAACGCCACCTGATATAACACGAATTTGGATATAATGCAGTAAACAGTACTCCAGGGGGCGAGACTGCGCACTCCTGTGGATCAAAGCAAGTTCAATACAACTCGGTTTCACCTATAATGCGGTAGAGATTTTTTGGCTCCCAAGGACAGTGTTATATCAAGGTAGAGATGTAATTAATCTATATATATATAAAGGGACTTGAAAAATTCTATTTTTTATCATACACCTTTCTCTGTTAAGTGAGAGAGCATTCTTTGAATTGAAAGTAACTACGAGAAAAAGTATGCTGAGATGCTTTGGAAACTATTTTTAATTATTTAGACATCTTTAACCAATAGAACCCAAAGCATATGTCTTGAAAATCTGCATAAACTAAATACAGAATTTCATAAAAAATAAATATTGGACTCCCTACATATAAGTAAGTCTCTCTGTCTGGCATTAATAAAGCAATACACAGTATTAGAAGATGTTGTACATGTGTATATTTAAAATTGTAGAAAAACCATGTGTATTATTTGAAAAAGTCTTAAAACTGCATGCTTACTTGCTACCACAATTTATATACCTAAGAGGGAGAAGAGTTAGGGTGCAACTTTTCCTTTGATATTTAATGACTGTTGAGTGCTTAGTTATCATGCTATTAAGTTTTTCTATAAAAAAAATTCCTAGATATTTAAAAAAAAACAAACAGCTTCCTTGTCATATAAAGAAGATGGTTGTATACTTGAAATTGAATATATAATTCCAGAGCATGAAATGTTAAAAACTAGAGATGAGTACTCAAAATAGGATGGATAAAGTACGGCACAGAGTGATTACTAACAAAGGAAAAGGGAAACAGGATGTCAAAAAGTTTTAAATAAAATAATTTGGCAGTAAAAATGGCTCAATTTTAAAATTTTCAACTTAAAGACAAGGTTTCAAAAAGGTTTTTGAAAATAAAAAATATTACAATACTGAAAACAATCACATTTTTAGGAAAAATAACTCAAAACATTCACAGAATCCTGGGAAGCTGGAAAAAAGTGGTGGAGGAAAAATATGCAAGATTCACTGTCTCAAAGATGAATGATATGGACTGCACAAAACTAGTTTTATAAAAATGAACAACTGGTTCAGATTAATAAAGGAACAGACACAAACATACAGCAGACAACAGAGAATCCTGCAGATTGGCTGGTTATACTTTGGCACACTTGACACCTAACCAGTTTGCAATAATTAGGCATTGCAAAGAACGAACTGACCCTAAGTTTCACAATGGGCAGCCGCTAGTTGGTTCGCTGAAGATGGATCTTGGCCATGTGGGGAGGACTGGACAAGAAAATCAGTACATCTGGACTAGAGCTGCCCAAATGGCTTAATAATGAATGCTCCACAAGGTCTGTCAAGTAAAGAGAGAGAATATACAGATCAGAGAAACTGGAGGGAAAAACTAAGCTGAAATGAGAGCAGACTACAAATACAGAAAAAGAATAGATGGTAAAGAGTACAGAAGGAAACAATGTACAGATAGACAGAAGACATTCCCCTGAACCAACACACATTAATATAAAATGCATCAAAATTACTCAGTGGAGTTCAAACAATATTTCTGTTCTACAGACTGAGACAAGCAAATTGTGTAGGGAGACAGAACACATCAGTTCTGTTCCCAGTGTTGTGAGAGACTGGTTGTGTAACTTTGAGCAAGACATTTATCTTCACTGTGCCTCCATCTTCTCACCTGTAAAATGAGCATAATACTTACCTAAGCCAAAAGTATGTTGTAAGGCTGAATTTAAGTACCTTGAGATTTCTGATACAAGATGTTTTTAAAGCGCAGAGTATATATTAATGACTATTGCCTTTTCCACAATACCTATCCCATAACTTTACCTTAAAAAATGCCACAATAAAATCATAGCTCTAATTATATTATACTAACTATAAATAAAGCAAAGCATTTTGGTTCATCGAGGTTGTAATTACAAGGCCTGAAAGTCTTTTGAATTCAAATGAATTCACAGAACAAACATGACTGAAAGGTCCAGGTCCAAGGAAAGCTAAAGGTTATAGGCATCAAAGCTATTTAAATATGAACATAAATGCTTTTACTATAAATGATTCCACTTGAGCAGAGTGTTCAGACATCTTCATTGTCCTAAAACTGGGTTTTGTTTTGCCAGGCAATAACAGTTTTCCTAGATTGACAACGAAATTCTTGTCAACTTTACTTTACTAAAAAATATCTCTAACAGTTCTCTGTTGCTGCAGATCTGTACTCTGTGAGCATACATCTTGGTGCTGAGAATCATGTTGATATTTGAAAGCAGTAACAAACAGCAGTAGCAGTGGTGTCCCTCTCACAGAACTATTTGAGATAATGGTATGAAGAATCTCTATTCTTCACTGTGGGACACCAAATAAATGGGAGAAGGTGAGTGAGTGCAATTCTGCAGATTTTTCTCTCTCCCATGCAGTGGAAGTGGAAATCTCAGTTAAATTGCAAGGCCAGAGCTGGCATCAGCTATGGTCCTCTGCCCAGGTCTCTAAGCACATCTTGCCTGAATTCAAGCATACTCCCCTCACAGGTGAGTCATCTTCAGAGACAATTCTTGAAGGAGAAATGAAGATCACCACACCTACACGACTGACTAGCAGTGAAAAACCACAAGCAGTATTTACAGATTTCAGAATTGTTCTCTTGGAACAGGCACCTAGTTTTGTTCCAACATAAAAATTATTTTGAATTAGGAGTCCCATGCACAGCTTTGGAAATTTCAGACACGGACACAGTTTTTCCACATAAAATGTAGAAGCTAACTTTATCCTATTAGAAAAGGTTTTGAGACTATTTGGTAAAGGAACACCTTGCCATAACAGCACTAAATGCGAAGTCCGATCTATTTAGATAATCTGTGGACTGAGATGGTTGCTTGGGGGGACAAATCTAAAAGGGATGAAAACAAGGCACAACCAGAAGTTATGGTCTTGATGCAGGAACCACATTGTGAAAGTCTACAGTTTGTTATGCACAAAATCAGACTAGATGATTATAATGGGCCTTTTGGCCTTAAAATTACAACACTATTATGGTAATTTTCTAAAAGGACTTTGTCTTATCCATACAGCTCAATACTCCTAACATCCAGAGGGTAATTCTCCTTTCATTCATCTCCAGTTTAACTATATTTATGGCAACAGAGTTACTCTTAAGCCACAAAGGTACAAAGTGAGAGAATCCAGCAACCTGATTTGTGCAGCGCCCAGATACCATAAAAATACATACAATATGCATGTATTGCATGTTTGATATGAGTTGATCAAAGCCACTGTGCAGTAAACTCAAGTGCTTCCAACGTAAAGCAGTACTCATACATTATGAGTAAAGAGACAATGACCTTCCAGACCTGCGGGGGGGTGGGGGGGAAGGGGAGGAGAGAGAGTGTGTGTGTGTGTGTGTGTGTGTGGGCAACCCCCACCACCTGCCTGATAGTCCTGGATTATACAACCCGGCCCACCTGCCTAACACTCAGCCTGACCCTCCTTTTCCTCTCTGACACTCTGCCCTCCCCCACATCTACCTAGCTCTTCTGGAGTCTGTCTCCAGTCATTCTGGAACCTTTGCCTTCCCACCTTCTCCTCACTTTACCCTCCCCACTGGCCCTTAGGTGATGGGTCTATCCTGGATCTGGTCAGTCCCCAGCACCAGGAGGAACCACCCCACACTTTCTGCAGTCTGCAGGTGAAGGTCTGGCTGCCAGCCTGTAGTACAACACAGAATAGGTCACCGAGATTCCAGCCAGCTGAACTATGGTATACTCACTCCCAGCAAGGTTTTAAAAAGTGGGGGCACATGCCTCCCCCCTGCTTTTTAATGGGCCTCTGCTCTTCCCCACTCGGTGCATATTCCTGCAAGCTAAAAAAATCAAGGCCATTTAAAAACAAAAACAGGTAGCAACTTCAATGTTACGAACAACATGAATTTGAACTGTGGGTAGTTTATTTAAAACCCTAGAAAATTCTGAATCCACTGGTGAACTGAACTGATTGTGACTGGACTACACTCAGTTCTGGGCTCCTAATTAGCAGAAAAATGTTGAGAAAATGAAAGTTAAGAGAAAAGCTACAAAAATAGTGAGGGGATGGAAATAATTTCATATAAGGAAACATCAGGAGAGTTACATTTGTGTAACTCTGGATTCAATAGCTGATATGGCCTATTCTAACCAAAATAATTAAATAAAGATCCTCATGCTTAGAAATGCTCTGATTCAATCCTAGACAAAGCTAAAAATATGACTGCAGTCCTTAACAAAAAATAACAATATCTTAGAATAATCCCAGGCAGAAATGAAAGCAAAATCCTTAAATAAACAGAAAAACCTGCCTACCTTTGACAACAAATTGACTTAACCTGCAAGATAAGAAGTTACTTTCCTGCAGAGAACTTACTAGCCATAACAGAGTGTCACCCTCAGTATAACAACAAAAAAAAACCCCCAACCCCTGAAACCCCAAACCAACATATGGTTGAAGATAGTGGCATCTGTTGTTCTTGATAGGCACATATGTCTCCATCTGGGGGCATCTGTCCCATCTAGAATCTAACCTAATAGCAGAGGCTTTATTTAGCGACTAACTTTTACAGAGAACAATTTTTAATCAATCAGATGAATTTCATGGCAAAGAATGGTACAGTAAAAAAGTGAAAAAAATAAGCATAATCTCACAGAAGTTATTTTTTAAAGCTTCTGTACAGAAAATGGGAAGGTAAACTGGATACCACGAGAACTATGATCATCATTATACTTAATGGTAGGGGCATACATGGTTGTTCAGGATTTAATGAAGAACTATCACACCTCACTTTACTTCACCTATGTCAGTAACATTGATGAAGATGCTTACTATGTATAAAAATATAAAAAAAAGCTATGAAGATGAGCTACAGAAAGAAAAGGGAGATGTTTCTTGGTTGTATGAATCACTCCTACATGTAGTACTCTTCACAGATTCACACTGTCTCTTTTTTTTTTTATTCCAGCTCTCTAATTTTAATTCAAGACTATATTTAATGCTCTAGCCCCCTCTACTGGAAATCTCTAAAGGGTATAGGTCTTCAATTAATGGGAAAATTTTCAGGATTTTTAAATTTCCTATTTATAAGAAAGTCCAGTGTGCAGAGCAATGAAAGGGAACACACACATATATAAAAGGACTGGCTGTGTTTATCACATTGTTTATAAAATGGAGATTAATTACTGTAGCTAGAGGTTTTTCAATAAGGATTCCTTGGAGGCAGCTTGGTGATCGCTCAAAGAAGGGGGAAGTTTTGCTATTTTGTAGCATTCTGCGTTGCATCCCACAACCCACTTAGAAATCTCTTGTGAGGATATGGCTTGTTCATGCCATCTTTTTGCTATGGGTTTGATTCTTTGCAGGCAGAACACCAGGGCATTCCTGCTGTCAAGGGAGTGAAGTCTCCTGTCTTTGGAAAAAGCATTGGGGTTTATGGGAACAATACAAGTAAGTGATTGATGTGGAACTCAGACACAATCTGTAACCTAAGGGAAACTTTCTCTCTGTGGAATACTATATAAGGATAGTCTGCTATCACGGCTGCTAGCTCACTGACCCTTCTGGCCAAAGTGATGGCCACTAAGAATGCCACCTTCATGGACAGGTGGGTCACGGCACGTTGCCATAGGTTCGAAGGGTGGACCGGTGAGTGGTGATAGGAAAAGGTTGAGATCCTTTTGGGGCATAGGTTTAATAAATGGTGGGAAAGTCTTGATCAAGCCCTTCATAAATTGCACAATAGCCAGGTGTGTAAAGACAGAAAGTCCCCCTAATGGAGGAAGAAAGGAACTAAGTGCTGTTATATGTACTCGTAGTGAACTCAGGGCCAGACGAAGATTTTAAGGACAGGAGATAGTCTAGACTAACTGGAATATGCACAGCACCTAGTGAATGTTGGTGGGAACACACCCAGGACAAAAAACACCACCATTTAGTCAGGTGGCATGTTCTAGTGGAATCCTTTCTAATTTGGTTAAGGATTTCCTGAACACATGGTGGGTGGGTGGGAGCAGAGTGTTCTATTTCCAACGGCTATCCAAATACAAGGCTGTGAAGTGGAGTGAGCACAGCTTGGGGTGCTTGATCTCCACCCTCTCCCCCCATCCTGCATGAGGAGATCCTGAAACGGGCGGATCCTGATAGTGTGGGCATCATTAGAATTCCATGAACCAGAACTGTCTGGCCCAATAGGGTGCTAGAAGGGTGATGGTGGCTCTGTTGCAACAGATCTTCCATACAATCTGTGGTAGAGGGATGGGAGGAAAGGTGTATCTGATCCAGAAGAGCATCACCCCAGGAATCATGGCCTATGGCTCCCCTGGAGCAATACATGGGAAGCTTTTTGTTCATATGGGGTGCAAAGAGGTCCCCATATGGAGTTCCCCACTGTCAGAATATACTGGTTAAAACTGCATAGTGGATCTCCCATTTGTGGTCTGCAGCTAAGCACCTGCTCAACTTGTCTATCAAGGAGTTGTGGACATCCAGCAAGTATTCAGCCTGTATTGTAATGTGGTTTCTGAAACATCAGTTCCAAAGTCTGACTGCTTTCAGGCAGAGGAGCTACAGATGACATGAACCTTGCCTGGCCAGTAGAGGGAAGATCACCTGCATACTCAGGAGTGGTGAGCATCGTATGCTTAGTGTGTGTATTCTGTTTAGATAACTGTTAATAAACAGAGGTTAAGGATATTATTGTGTAAAGCTCTTTTACTAGGAAAAGACCCTGCAGACCTGTAGAGCCCTCAGTTCACCAGAAATGGGTGTTAGCTCTGAGCAAACGGAGGGGTAGAGCCTGGAGTCCACAGAGGGGTAAATTTGGGTCCCTAACTGCCTGAGCACCCAAAAGAGAGAGTAGGGGTGGTGAGAGACATAAATTGTGCAGGTAACAGTCTTTTTGAGGGATTAGGAAATATGGGGAGAAGAATCCTCTCCCTTGGTACAGAGGTAGGATGCACTCTATCAACCCCCAGCATACAAGGAACTCCGCCTCTTATTGAAGACTCAGTTGGTGAGAGTGGTTCCCAAAGGGGGATCAGGAAGGTGGTTGGTGAGGAGGGAAGGAAAGAAACTTTATGAAGTAAAAAGATGGTTACTCACCTTTGTAACTGTTGTTCTTCGAGATGTGTTGCTCATATCCATTCCAGTTAGGTGTGCGTGCGCCGCGTGCACGTTCATTGGAAGATTTTTACCCTAGCAACACTCGGTGGGTCGGCAGGGCGGCCCCTGGAGTGGCGCCGCTATGGTGCCGGATATATACCACTGCCGACCCAGCCGCCCTTCAGTTCCTTCTTGCCAGCTACTCCGACAGAGGGGAAGGAGGGCGGGTTTGGAATGAATATAAGCAACACATCTCGAAGAACAACAGT
>NC_133778.1:23216977-23221443 GCF_003597395.2 Chelonoidis abingdonii | reverse complement strand
TATACACAAGAACTACGAGTAGCTAGGGAAGCGGAGGTCAGCTAAGCTGCGCTCCACTGTTCCAACGACCGACACGGGCGGTAAGAAGGAACTGAAGGGCGGCTGGGTCGGCAGTGGTATATATCCGGCACCATAGCGGCACCACTCCAGGGGGCGCCCTGCCGACCCACCGAGTGTTGCTAGGGTAAAAATCTTCCAACAAACGTGCACGCAGCGCGCGCACACCTAACTGGAATGGATATGAGCAAGCACTCGAAGAAGAACCTGGTAATCTCCAGGACCCAACTATCTCTGGTGATCTTATTCCAGCTGAGGGGGAAGGAAGGAAGACATCCTCCAATGATGACAGGAGAGGAAGTAGATGGCATCACTGGTGATATGCCAGCTTGACATGCATGTTAAAAATGGCTCTTGGGCTGTGGTTGGGAGTAAGCATTAGCATAGCTAGCGGGGCTGAAAGGAAGCAGCCGCTTCCCCTCAGCATGTTTTCAAAAAGTGGTGCCTACCGGGCCGATGCTGGAAGCAGCACGGCCAGAGGAGCCATGTGGGGGGGAGGAGGCGCAGGTGCGGCCTGAGGAACAAGGGGGTCAGCTCCTCGGCCATCGTGCCCCACGCTCAGCGCGGCCCCAACATCGCCGCAGACACCTTCTGTGGTGGTGGCTCAGGGCTCAGTGGCCAAGTGCTCCCCGCCCCTTGCTAATGCAGCGGGCCGGGGGAGGCAAAAGGGCCCCTGCGCCTTTAAGGCCACCTGGCTGGCGAGCCCTACGTGGAGTGCACTGAGTGTTGGGAGCAGGCCGGGGACAGGTGGCAGTGCAGGACGGAAGATGAGCGGGGGAGGTCCGGTGCCTTGCACTGAGGGGTCCAGGTGAGGGGCTCCCTGGGGCTGGGCCAGCAGGGCAGGGGCACAAGCCATGCTGTCTGGACGGGGGGCCCTGGTGCGGCACAGGAGCCTGAAGCCAGGGGGATGGGACCCCGTGGGTGGGGCCGGGCACCACAGCCTGGCGGGGAATACCTGGAGTGCGCTGGGCAGAAGAGACTCTCCTGGGACTGCGGGGAGATGGGGGGGGGCGGTATTCACACCACCGGGAAGCCTGCAGGAGTCCTGAGCTGGCCCCGGGGTTAATCTCGGGGGAAATGGGAGGAGACGGGGGCATGGCCAGAGGAGGAGCCATGGGGGTGTGTGGCCAGAGGAGGAGCAAGGGAGGGCACCTTTTTTATGTTTGCTTCCCCTACACTTAAAACCTGGCTACGCCACCGGGAGTAAGTGAAGGGAGCTGAAGAATGGGACCTCTGAATCCTCTGTCATTTATGCAGACTCAGGTGGATGCTGGTAATATGCAGTGTGCGAAGGGGGTGGTCATGGTCTAAAGCAGTGTTTTTCTAAGTCTGGGTCGCGATATGTAAGGTACTGGGTTGCCTTACTCAGTACCCAGGGACCCTATCAGCTCTGGTCAGCACCGCTGAGCCGGATGTTAAAAGTCCCATCGGTGGTGCTGCCCAGCTAAGGCAGGCTAGTGCCTACCTGTTCTGACACCGTGCTGCCCCTTGGAAACGGCCAGCAGCGGGTCCAGCTTCTAGGCGGGGGAGGGGGGGCACAGGGTACTTCACATTGTCCTCCGCCCCAAATACCGGCCAATATGGGAGATAGGGGTGTGTGCCTGCAGGTGAGAGCCGTGAGGAGCCGCTTGCACACTTCCGCCAAGGAGCCAACCTGCTGCTGGCCACTTCCGGGACACAGCACAGTCTGAGATGCCAGGACAGGTGGGAAGCCTGCCTCTGCACCCCGGCTGCACTGCTGACCAGGGGCTGCCAGAGGTAAGCTCATCGCCCAACCCCCAGCCCTGAGCCCCGCAAACCCAGAACCCCTTCTTGCATCCCAAACCCCTCATCCCTGGCCCCACCCCAGAGCCTGAACCCCCAGCCCAGAGCTCTGACCCCCCTCCCACACCGCAACCCCTTGTCCTAACCCTGAGCCCCTTCAAAACCCAGAGACTCCCTGCACTCCAAGCTCCTCATCTCTGGCCCCAGTCCAGAGCCTGCACCCCCAGTCCAGAGCCTTGACCCCTCCTGCACTGCAACCCCCTGCCCCAGCCCAGAGCCCGCTTCCACACTCTGAATCCCTCATTCCCATCCCCACCCTGCAGCCCTCACCCCTACACCCCAACCCTCTGTCCCAGCCCTGAGCCCCTCCCACACTCCATACCCCTCATCCTCATCTCCGTTGGGTTGCAGGCATCAACAATTTTCTTCAACTGAGTCCCCAGAAAAGAAGCAGGAAAACCACTGGTATAAAGGACTGTCTCTAGTGTTTCCTCCTTGGGGATAGAGTGTAAATCCCCAGGGATCACAGAGGGGACCTTGAATCCTTTAGAGAATATAGGGATTTATATATCTTAACATTAAAAAGGTTGGAATCATCAAAGGGGAGGTTGTGGATGGTGGACCTCTCTAGAAAAGCCTGACAACTGGAGCCACAAGTCCCTTTGTATGATCACCCCTGTGGCTAAATTTCTGGACACTATAGCTGTGCGGCATCTATTGCAGTCTGGAGAGTCACCTTTCCTACTAGCTTCCCCTCATCCAGAAAGGACTGGAATTAGGCTCCATCTTCCATGGGAAGTTTGTCTTTAAAGTCCGCCAAGCCTGGCATACATGTTGAAATTGTATCTTGCTAATAAAGCTTGGTAATTAGCTACACAAAATTGGAGACCTGCGGAAGGGAAGACCTTCCTACCCAAGAGATCTGGTCTCTTTGAACCCTTATCTGCTAGAGTGGATTTCTGGCATTGCGACAGAGTTCTTTCTGTAGCCACCTGCATAATCACCAAGTTAGGGGCAGGATGGGAAAACAAAAAGTCAGCTCCTTTGGTAGGACAAAAAACATCTTTTGACTCTTTTTGATGTTAGAACACAAGATGCTGATGTGTGCCAAACTGCTCTGGCCAGTTCTAATATAGCCTTATTAATTGGAAGGACTATACTGGTTGGTCCTCGCAATTGCAAAGACCAAGAGCCAGTGTTGAGAGCATAGGACCTCTTCTAATGGGATCTGTGGATCATTAGCGACCCATTGCAACAGCTCCTGATACTGAGAGTGGTCATCCAATCGAGAAGTTGATGAAGGAGTGATGATATTGTCTAGAGATGAGGAGGAAGCCCCCATCGGAGCTGGTTCCAGCTCTTCCTCCTCATACATCAATGGAACTGGCTGAGGAGAAGAGTACAACTCCTGAGAGAGGTCTGGTCACCTACCATAGGGATCCCAAAGGCCCTAATAAGGCCAGAAGGAGGGATATATTGATCATGGTGGCCCCCAAGGCTATCAGAACCAGCTGTCCTGTGGGGGTGGAGGGGTCATATCTGGATGGATGGTCAATACAGCCTCTCAACTGTCTGTCAGGGCTCCTGTGCTTTACTGGAGATACCGGTGCAGGTACCTCTTCTGACTTCTGCAATTCCAAGTCCATAGTGGTGGTATCATCAGTACTGGGTGCTCCTGCCTCATAGATGGAGATGTAACTGCTCCTGGGATGTCAGTAATGATTACCCTTCTGCGATAAGGATCTCTCTCAGGACGGGATAGCCTAAAAGGAGTGGAGACTGCGGGGAGGAGAGGAATATATCCTATGGTGTACAAAGGTCTCCGTATGGCCGAGAGTCTGGGGAGTTCTACCAAAAACACCTGAAGGATGGGGCTTGTCTGTCACAACCTGTCAAGTCTTTGGATAAACAAAATCGTACCAATGATGCATCTAGACTTGTACGCATAGATGAGACTGGAGAGTGTATGTCTTTCCACTTCAGTCCTGCAGTCCTGGGAGTTTCAGCGGAGCCAGTTCCATGGGTTCCATATGTGACATCTCAAACAAGCTGGACCACTTAAGGAAGGAAACGCGTTTCTAATGGACAATCCTCTGTGGGGATCTGTTCTTATGTCCATGAGATTGCCCCTTACTCTCATGGGAAGCGTTGTAGGAGGACTCCTTGGGCTTTAGTGGTAAAGGTTCTTCATAGAATCATAGACTATCAGGGTTGGAAGGGACCTCAGGAGTCATCTAGTCCAACCCGCTGCTCAAAGCAGGACCAATCCCCAACTAAATCATCCCAGCCTCAGCTTTGCCAAGCCTGACCTTAAATACTTCTAAGGAAGAAGATTCCACCACCTCCCTAGGTAACTCATTCCAGTGCTTCACCACTCTCCCAGTGAAAAAGTTTTTCCTAATATCCAATTTAAACCTCTCTCACTGCATCTTGAGACCATTACTCCTTGTTCTGTCATCTGCTACCACTGAGAACAGTCTAGATCCATCCTCTTTGGAACCCCCTTTCAGGTAGTTAAAAGCAGCTATCAAATTCCCCCTCATTCTTCTCTTCTGCAGACTAAACAATCCCAGTTCCCTCAGTCTCTCCTCATAAGCCATGTGCTCCAGCCCCCTAGTCATTTTTGTTGCCCTCCGCTGGACTCT
>NC_133778.1:23077954-23216952 GCF_003597395.2 Chelonoidis abingdonii | reverse complement strand
TTTCTTGTACATGTGGGGCCCAAAACTGGACACAGTATTCCGATGAAGCCTCGCAATATTGAATAGAGGGAATGATCATGTCCCTCGATCTGCAGCAATGCCCTACTTATAGAGCCCAAGCGTAGCTCTTGGCAACAAAGGGCAACTGTTGACTTCATACCCAGCTTCCATCCAACTGACCCCTAGTCCTTTATGTAGAACTGATGCCCTAGCTATTGGTCCTCAGTCTTTAGCGTGCATGGGTTGTCCTTGTTGAACCTTATCAGATTTCTTTTGGCCAAATCCTCTAATTTGTCTAGGTCCCTCTGTATCCTATACTTACCCTCCAGCAGATCTACCATGCCTCCCAGTTTAGTGTCATCTGCAAACTTGCTGAGGGTGCAGTCCATGCCATCCTCCAGATCATTAATGAAGATACTTAACAAAACTGGCCCCAGGACCGACCCTTGGGGGACTCCGCTCAATATCGGCTGCCAACTAGACATGGAGCCATTGATCACTATTTGTTGAGCCCGACGATCTAGCCAGCTTTCTATCCACCTTATAGTCCATTCATCCAGCCCATACTTCTTTAACTTGCTGGCAAAAATACTGTGTATCAAAAGCTTTGCTAAAGTCAAGGAATAACACATCCACTGCTTTCCCCTCATCCACAGACCTAGTTATCTCATCATAGAAGGCAATTAGGTTAGTCAGACTTGCCCTTGGTGAATCCATGCTGACTGTTCCTGATCACTTTCCTCTCCTCTAAGTGCTTCAAAATTGATTCCTTGAGTACCTTCTCCAAGATTTTTCCAGGGACTGAGGTGAGGTTGACTGGTCTGTAGCTCCTCTGATCCTCCTCCTTCCCTTTCTTAAAGCTGGACACTACGTTAGCCTTTTTCCAGTCATCCGAGACCTCCCCCGATCACCATGAGTTTTCAAAGAGTTTTCAAGGCCTGTGCTTGGAGAGGCACTGCTGGTTGGTTGAGGCTGATGTACACAGAGGATGGTCTTCCAGGTCCAGTTCAGAGCAAGGTCTCAGTCTCCTCCATCAGGAATGTTTTTAGTCAGAGCTCTGATCTTTCTAATTCTGGGTGGGAAGGATTGACAGATACTGAACTTCAAAGACATAGGTGTATCATCCAGGCAGTACAGGCACCATTGATGCTTGCCATTGATGGACAAGGAGTGAAGGCAGGAGATGCAATTTTTGAATCCAGGGACTCTGGACATAGTCCTGGGACTGGGGAACATTTTCCCTGAATGGCGGGTGGGGGAACTATCCTATATTAACTAACTATAACTACTAAGCTAAGATATAAAAACTATTTACAAAGAGTTTACTTTACAGGTTATGCGCAGAGTGAAGGAAGACACAATTCTGACTCAGGTCATGTGCTGATAAGAAGGAACTGAAGAGGTGTCTACTCATATTGCCTCTTATACTCTTGGTTGAGAGCTGTGCGGGTCAACGAATATTGTGTTGAAGAATTTCTGGACTCAGGCACGTGGCATGCATGCATATTCCACGTGTAGAATACACAAAAGGATCACTCAACAAACATACTATTATTTTAATCTTTCATTAACTGATGTTTGTTCTGAGTTTTGATGATGTAAAGTGCTGTTATGTTTTCACAGGAAAAGACGGTTACTCACCTTTGTAACTGTTGTTCTTTGAGATGTGTTGCTCATATCCATGCCAGTTAGGTGTGTGTGCGCCATGTGCACATTCGTCGGAAGATTTTTACCCTAGCAATACTCGGTGGGTCGGCTGGGCGCTCCCCAGAGTGGAGCCGCCATGGCGCCGGATATATACCCCTGCTGACCCAACCGCCCCTCAGTTCCTTCTTGCTGGCTACTCCAACAGTGGGGAAGGAGGGTGGGTTTGGAATGGATATGAGCAACACATCTCGAAGAACAACAGTTACAAAGGTGAGTAACCATCTTTTCTTCTTCGGTGATTGGTCATATCCATTCCAGTTAGGTGATTCCCAAGCCTTACCTAGGCAGTGGGGTCAGAGTGAGATGTGGCAGAATGCAAAACTGCTGAGCCAAAGGCTGCATCATCTCTAGACTGTTGAACCAGAGCATAATGCGAAGCAAAGGTGTGGATTGAGGACCAGGTAGCTGCGCAACACATTTCCTGGATTGGTACATGAGCCAGGAAGGCAGTAGATGAAGCCTGAGCCCTGGTAGAATGTGCAGTGAGATGGCCCGAGGGAACATAAGCCAAGTCATAACAAGTGCAGATGCACGCTGTCACCCAAGAGGAGATCCTCTGGGAGGAGAGAGGTAGGCTCTTCATTCGGTCAGCCACTGCAACGAAGAGTTGGGGCGATTTACGAAAGGGCTTCGTCCGTTTGATATAAAATGCGAGCGCCCTACGGACATCTAGGGAGTGCAACTGTTCCTCCCATCGTGATGAGTGTGGCTTCAGGAAGAAGACTGGAAGGAAGATGTCCTGATTGATATGGAAGGCCGATACCACTTTAGGGAGAAACGCTGAGTGTGGTCGCAACTGCACCTTGTCCTTGTGTAAGATAGTATACGGTGGGTCCACCGTGAGTGCCCGAAGCTCGGAGACTCGTCTGGCCGATGTAATGGCTACGAGGAAAACTGTCTTCCAGGACAGGTATAGCAGCGAGCAAGTTGCTAACAGCTCGAATGGTGGAGACATAAGTCTGGTTAAGACCAGGTTGGGGTCCCAGGTAGGGGTAGGGCAACGTACTTGGGGGTATAGGCGCTCTAAGCCTTTGAGGAACCTGGAAACCATAGGGTTTGAAAACACGGAGTGGCCACACTCCCCTGGGTGGAAGGTAGAAATGGCCGCCAAGTGCACCCTCAATGATGATATCACTAGGCCCTGCTTTCTTGAGAGACCAGAGGTAGTCCAGGATGGTGGGGATCGAGACCTCAGTGGGAGTAACATTTTGCGTTTTGCACCAGCAGGAGGAACGCTTCCACTTGGCCAGATATGTAGACCAAGTGGAAGGTTTCCTGCTATCCAGGAGTATTTGTTGTACTGATGCAGAGCAGCGTAACTCTGACTGGCTCAACCACACAGGAGCCATGCCGTGAGGTGAAGGGACTGCAGGTCTGGGTGGTGAAGTCTGCCATGATGCTGAGTTATGAGGTCTGGGAGAAGAGGCAGGGTCATTGGGCTGGCTATCGACGGTCGAGCAACATGGTGTACCAGTGCTGCCTGGGCCACGCTGGGGCGATCATGATCAAATGAGCTCCGCCCCTGTGGAGCTTTAGCAGGACCTTGTGAACCAGCGGGAACGGTGGAAAGGCATAAAGCAGTTGGCTCGTCCACGGTATCAGGAAAGCGTCTGAGATCGAGCCCGGGGAGAGACCTTGGAAGGAGCAGAACATCTGGCACTTCCTGTTCTCACGGGAAGCGAAGAGGTCTATGCGGGGAAATCCCCACTTCTGGAAAACAGAATGAATGATGTCCGGATGGATTGACCACTCGTGAGAGTGGAAGGATCTGCTGAATCAATCTGCCAGAGTGTTCTGAACCCCTAGGAGAAAGGACGCTACCAGATCTATCAAATGGGCTATACAGAAGTCCCAGAGTTGAATGGCTTCCTGACAAAGGAGGGAGGACCGTGTCCCCCCCCCCCCCGTTTGTTTAAGTAATACATGGCCGTTTTGTTGTCTGTGAACACTGAGACACAACGGCCTCGCAGATGCTGTTGAAATGCCTGGCACGCAAGGCGGACTGCTCTCAACTCTCAGACATTGATGTGCAAGGCCAGCTACTGAGATGACCAAAGGCCTTGAGTGCGAAGATGTCCAAGGTGAGCACCCCAGCCGAGAGATGACGCATCCGTCATCAGGGCCATAGAAGGCTGGGGCGGATGGAATGGCATTCCTGCACACACCAGGGAGGGCATCAACAACCAGTCGAGGGAGCCTAGGAGTCTCGGGGGAACCGTGAGGATCCTGTCTATATTGTGTCTCCCTGGATGGTATACTGAGGAGAGCCAAGTTTGAAGGGGACGTAGGCGTAGCCTGGTGTGCTTGGTCACGAACGTGCAGGCAGCCATGTGACCCAGGAGGCCGAGACAAGTTCGAGCCGAAGTGGTTGGGAATTTTTGTAGGCCTTATATAATCGATATCATTGCATGAAACCGCGGCTGTGGTAAGCAGGCCCTGGCGAGATTGGGGCCATTCTGGACTCCAATGAACTCTATTCTTTGTGTGGGAACCAGAGTAGATTTCTCTAGGTTGATCATCAGGCCTAGTTGGATGAATAGGTCCTTGACGATGCCTACGTGCTGCGTTACTTGGGTCTCGGAGGCCCCGTGAATGAGCCAATCGTCGAGATACGGGAAGATGTGTATGTGTCGACGATGGAGGGAGGCGGCGACTACGGCCATACACTTTGTGAACGTTCTTGGGGCTATGGAGAGGCCAAATGGAAGGACTGTAAATTGGAAAAGTTGACAGTTGACCACAAACCTGAGGTACCGTCTGTGCGGAGGATAAATGGCAATGTGAAAATACGCGTCCTTCATATCGAGGGCAGCATACCGGTCCCCAGGGATACCATGCGGAACTTCAACTTTATCAAGAACTTGTTGAGTCCTCGCAGGTCTAGAATTGGTCTGAGACCTCCCTTCGCCTTGGGGATTAGGAAATAGCGGGAGTAGAACCCCTTGCCCCTCAAGTCCTCCAGTACCTCCTCTATAGATCCCATGGCAAGGAGGGACTGTACCTCCTGCAAGAGGATTTGCTCGTGAGGGGGTCCCTGAAGAGGGATGAGGATGTGGGGTGGGAGAGGTGGGGCGAAATAAACTGAAGGCGGTATCCAAATTCTACCGTGCGTAAGACCCAACGGTCCAAAGTTAGTTGGGTCCATGCAGGGAAGAAAGAGGAAAGGTGGTTGCAAAAGGGAGGGAAAGGATCCTGTTGAACAACTGGTACGTCGCCCTCGGGCGCGCCTTCAAAAGTTTGGTTTAGGTCCCGCGGGTGGTTTGGCGGGGCCGTGATTCTGACCCCCTTGGGGTCCAGACTGCCGTCTACGATTGCCTCGGCCACGCCTCCTGCCGAAGTCCTGCCGCTGTCTAGGCGGGGGGTAAGAGCGCTGAGGCTGGGGCCGGAAGGGTCTGCGCTGAGTCTGCGGTGCGTGCATCCCAAGCGAGTGCATGATCACCCTATTGTCCTTCAGACTCTGCAGCCTAGGGTCAGTCTCTTCCGAAAATAGGCCCTGAGCTTCGAAGGGCAAGTCCTGTATCGTATGCTGCAATTCAGGTGGGAGGCCTGACACCAGAAGCCATGATATTCGCCTCATGGTAATTCCTGCAGCCAGCGTTCTGGCCATGGAGTCGGCTGCGTCTAAGGAGGCCTGGAGAGAAGTTCTCGCCACCTTCTTTCCTTCCTCCAAAAGGGCCGCAAACTCTTGGTGCGAGTCTTGGGGGATTAGCTCTGTGAATTTCTCAACTGCCGCCCAGGTGTTATAGTTATAGCAGCTAAGCAGGGCTTGTTGGTTTGCCACCCTGAGTTGGAGGCCCCCGGCAGAGTAGATTTTACACCCCAATAAATCCATGCGCCTAGCCTCCTTTGCTTTTGGAGCAGAGGCTTGCTGGCCATGGCGCTCCCTTTTGTTAACCAATTGGACGACGAGGGAGCAGGGAGGAGGGTGTTCATACAGGTACTCATACCCTTTAGAGGGCACCATGTACTTCCTCTCAACTCCCCGAGCTGTGGGCGGAATAGATGCTGGAGACTGCCAGATGGTATCAGCCTTCGCTTGGATCGTCTGAATAAATGGTAAGGCCACCCTTGTGGGAGTGTCAGCCGACAAAATATCTACCACCGGGTCCTCTATCTCTGCAACCTCCTCCACCTGGAGGTTCGTATTCAGAGCCACCCGTCTCAGGAGGTCTTGATGTGACCTTAGGTCAACTGGAGGAGGGCCCGAGGAAGATGTCCCCGCCACCGCTTCATCTGGAGAAGAGGAAGAAGAAAGGCCAGGGACAACTGGGTCCTCCGTTGTCTCGTGGACTTGGGCGACGCCAGCTCCAGTGGGATCTGAAGGTCTGGTGCCCGAATGGAAGCATCCTCCATAGCCGCAGGAGGGGGGAGGCTAACAGTAGCCTCCGGCACCCGGTGCTCCAACAGTACAGAGCGTGAGGACACTGGAGGTCCACCTTGGGCTTGATGATATGCCCAAGGTGTCCAGAAGCACCACTGATGAGGTCCTTGGTCTTGAGCCTGGGTCTCTTGAAAGGCACGGCTGGGAACATCTAAGACACAGTCCCGTGCATAGGAAGCACTGTCCGCATGGGATGACATAGATGCATGGCGAGACGGCCAAGGAAGAGCTGAAAACCCCTAAGAATGGTCTCCATCCCTGGGTAGTCTGTCTGTACGCTGCAGCGGAGAGCGGTACTGGGTGCTATACCACGAACGAGACCAGGACCTGCGACCGGAATGGTGCCGGGAGGTCGACTGGGACCTCGAAGCTCGATGCTGGGAGCGGCTGCGAGGGGTGCGGTGCCGTGAGCTTGATCGGTATTGAGAGTACCGAGCTGGTGAACTGGGTCTTGAACGGTGCCACGAGTGCGACCGGTATCAAGACGGAGAACGGTACCGGGACTGCGAGCGGCATCGGGACCGAGATCGGCGATGGGACTGAGAACGCCGGCGGGACCGCGATCGTGATCGGTGCCTCTCAGCGGTGCCGACGGAGGGTGGTCTCAGTAGGGCAGGCTTGCCTGTGGACTGTATAACCCGCACCAGCGGTGCTGGGGGTTGAGGCAGCACAGACTCCGTCAGTGCAATCAGTTCCCTTGCCGTAGAGAAAGTCTCCGCCGTGGAGGGAATAGTAAGCTCAACCACAGCGCGTGCTGGGGAGTTGTCAGGCACCGGATTCGACGGCTCTTGCAGGACCGGAATCAACGGTGCTGAAGTTGTCGGTGCCACGGTAGTTGTCGGTGCCAGGCGGTCCGACTTAGGCAGGTGCTCCGACTGCGGCGTGGACACGGAAGCTGCAGGAGTCTTATGTTTTTTTACCCGCGGGGAGAGGCAGCAGTGCCGAGCAGACATCTGGGCTGGCGACGGTTGGTGCCAAGGGGCCTTAGCGGTACTGGTGCACTCTGGTGCCAAAGATGCACTTCTCCCCAGTGCGGACTGTCCGGCGCTTGGTGCCGATGGTGGAGGAGTGAGAGCTGCCTCCATCAGGAGCTGTCTAAGACAAAAGTCTCGCTCCTTTTTGGTCTGCGGCTTGAAGGTCTTGCAAATGCGGCACTTATCTGCAAGGCGGGATTCCCCAAGGCACTTAAGGCAGGAGTCGTGAGGCTCTCCTGTAGGCATTGGCTTGTGACAGGCCGAGCACGGTTTGAAACCCAGTGAACCGGGCATGGGCCCCGGCATCCGGTGAGGGGAAGGGGCTAATCCCCGAACCCCTCTTAACTATATACACTAACTGTGTTAAAGAAAATAATAAACAGTAGGTATAAATTTTTTTGAACTATATACACAATAACAATGAGAAAACTACGAGTAGCTAGGGAGGTGGAGATCAGCTAAGCCACGCTCCACTGTTCCAATGACTGACACGGGCGGTAAGAAGGAACTGAGGGGCGGTTGGGTCGGCAGGGGTATATATCCGGCACCATGGCGGTGCCACTCCAGAGGGCACCCAGCCGACTCACTGAGTGTTGCTAGGGTAAAAATCTTCCGACGAATGTGCACGCGGTGCGCGCGCACCTAACTGGAATGGATATGAGCAATCACTCGAACTGTCATACCAAATCCATCCCCTTAGTCCCAGACCCTTGTTTCTGACAGTGGCCAGTCCCGGACATTTCAGAGGAAATGTAAGAAACCTCAAAGTGGACTATTAAAGAATAACCTGCCTTAAGGATAAATCCCTTCCTAACCCAGAAAGTTAGTGGTTGCTTTATGCTTTGAAGCACAAAGAGTGATATCACATCTAATTTGTCTTTAAACCTATCTAACACAACTGTGGATGATCTCATTAGCCATACGTTTATTACTTTTTGCACTACTACTAAACTCTTGGCCTCAATGATATTTAGTGACAATTAGTTCCACAGGTTAATAATACAGTGTGTAAAACAGTACTTCCTTTTACTTCTTTTTTAAATCTGTTATTTTTCAATTTTATTGGATAGCTCCTTGTTTTTGTTCTCTATACCATTTATTATTGGGAGAGCTGGTATCTACTCCCTAAATTAAGTTGTCTAACATACTTTGCATTATGAAGGATTCTTGCAACCTTTTCTTTGAGATGATCTCACGGCTCATTTGTTTGTAGGAGTCCTTTGATATTTGGAAGGAGGAAATACCTCAGGCTAAAGCAGTGCCTGTTCTTTATTCCATGAAGAAATTAGTTACTTGCAGTGCCTCAATTTTTGGGTGCCCAGTTTAAGACACCCAAGGAAGCATAATTTTCAGAAAATGCTGAGTACCTTCTTCCCAAAGGTCAAGATCCTTTAAAGTATCTCAAGTTAGGCACCCAAAAATTAAGACACTCAAAATCATTAATCACTTTTGATAACAATAGCATTTATATAATGATGCAATATGTTCAGTATTCTTTTTAACCCATTCTTTATACATCCTAATGTTATGTTTACTTTTTTGAGTGCCACTCCACGTTCAGCAGAGGTTTCTAGTGACTGGCCACACTGACACCAAGGTCTTTTTTCTCGGTAGTTTCAGTTAATTTAGAACCCAGCAAATTATTCCTTCCAGTATGATTACTCCTTGGATTTGCCACTACTGAATTCCATCTGTCACACTGTGAAGTTCATTTGCCTAACTTTGTTAGGTGCCTCCGAAGTTCCTCCTTGAAGTCTTCTCAGTTTTGAGCCAACTCAAATTATTTTGGTTTTGACATCTTATTGTTCACTGAAAAGGAAAGTATTAATGAGAGCCTGTGGACCCAGTTGATCTTGCCCCATTAAACCTGCAGCAGATGCCAGGCATAGAGAGGGGAGCTAAAAAGAGGAGACCTAGGAGAGCAGAGGTCTGCTTCTCCTGATGTGAGAGTAGTCTGGCTGCAGCCAAAGACTAAGGTAGCTTGATGGTTGGACAAGCCTACTGGTGGAATGAATGACCAGACTCTGGGAGACCAGCCAAAATACCATCTGAAGATAAGCACCAAATATAAAGGTGGGTTCCCACTGAGGGTTCTTTGGATGTGGTTTTTCCTGATTTCTTTTGGACCATAACACTCCAAAAGGGGGAAGACTGAAGTTTGCTTTGGCTGGAGGGTTAACACACCACTACACTGGACCTAACAAAAGAGCAAACCTACAAGTAGAGACCTGTAGCTGGGTGATTTGTACTCTGATGGGCTACAAGGGGGCCAATGCAGAGACAAAACCAATCAGACCCTTTACCCTTTATTTTGTTAACATCTTGAAAATATGCTGGTATATTAGAGGAATGATTTTTGTCATACAGAAGCTGTGCTTATCTGTCTCTCAGTATGTTCAGCTATATATTTTAAAATTCTATTTTTAATTATTGTTTCAGTCAACTTTCTCCTAGAGAAGTAAGGCTCACTAGTCTATAAGTCCCTGTACCATCCCTAAAGTCTTTTTTAAAGACAAGGGTAGCCAACATATGGCATGGGTGCCGAAGGCGGCATGCGAGCTGATTTTCAGTGACTGTCAGACTGCCTGAGTCCAGGCCACTGGCCCGGGGGGCTCTGCATTTTAATTTAGTTTTAAATGATGCTTCTTAAACATTTTAAAAACCTTATTTACTTTACATACAACAATAGTTTAGTTATATATTATAGACTTATAGAAAGAGACCTTCTAAAAATGTTAAAATGTATTACTAGCATGCGAAACCTTAAATTAGAGTGAATAAATGAAGACTCGTCACACCACTTCCGAAAGGTTGCTGACCTCTGTGCTAGCCTATAGTCCTCTGGAATAGCAGCTGATCTTAATAAAATATGGCATACTTTTATTAGCAGCTCAGCCACTTCATTATTAAGTTTCTTCAGATATCCTCCATCTTCAGAAATCCTGGTGATTTGTTACTCTTTAATTTATCAATTATTTCCAGCTCTTCCTCATTTGACACCTTATTTTATGACTGTGTCTCATATTTATTACCTCAATAGAATAATTCCACTATCTCCCCAACATCCTCTGTGGTGAAGACTAATGCAAAGAAATAGTTTAGCTCCTCCGCAACGCTCTTGTCCTCCTTACTTACCACCTGGCAGTAAATAAGACCAAAGGAAAAGAAAAAGACTACACAGCTTACTTTAACTGGCTCAGGCTGCATCACAGGTGTTTGCATAGCTATGGCACTCTGGGCATAAACTTGGTGATATGCTGCTTGAACTCCATAATCAGAATATGGCTGTCAAAAAAACAAACATTTGTTATAAAAAGATTTTTAAGAGTACAAAAGCATGTTCTATATTTGTATGTTTTTTGTGAACTCTCTTATGATTTAAACTGCTAAAAATTGTGGACTAAGGTAACATGAGTACATTAATCAGTGATTATTTTTTAATTTATTTTTTTCCCCAATGCAGAATAGATTTTGGTAAATCACTTAATATCAGGTTTCAGAGTGGTAGCTGTGTTAGTAGCAAAAAGAATGAGGAGTACTTGTGGCACCTTAGAGACTAACAAATTTATTTGAGCATAAGCTTTCATGGGCTAAAGCCCACTTCATCAGATGCATGCACTGGAAAATACAGTAGGAAGATAGATATATATACAGAGAACATGAAAAAGAGGAGGTTACTCACCTTGTGCAGTAACTGATGTTCTTCGAGATGAGTGTCCTTGGGGGTGCTCCACTCCAGGTGTCGGTGCGCCCCTGCACCTTTGATCGGAGATTTCTGCAGCAGTACTCGTACCGGCCACGCATGCACAGAGCCTGCCTCCCCCTCTGAGTATACCTCTTAGTGAGCATGCGCGGCCGGTTCCCTCAGTTCCTTCTCCACAACAGAGGTTACCCTCAACTCCGAAGTAGAGGGGAGGAGGGTGGGTAGTGGAGACCCATAGGGACACTCATCTCGAAGAACGTCAGTCACTGCACAAGGTGAGTAACCTCCTCTTCTTCTTCAAGAGATGTCCCTGTGGGCGCTCCACTCCAGGTGACTTAGAAGCAGTATCTCTCAAGGAAGTAGGGACTTCAGATCGGGTAAGAATGCAGTAGATAATACTGCTCTGCCTAATTGTGTGCCAGAGAGAGGGCCCTGAGTAAGGGCATAGTGTTTAACAAATGTGTGTTCAGAGAACCAAATGGCTGCTTTACAAATGTCAGTCAATGGCATTTTACGTAAGAAGGCTACAGAGGTAGATACAGCTCTAGTGGAATGCGTTCTGATGGATGTTGGAGGTGTAACTTTTTTATCCGATAGTCGTATGCCATCGGAGATCCAGTTTGAAAGTCTCTGGGTAGAGACAGGCATGCCTTTGGAGCACTCTGCGATGGAGACAAAAAGTCTAGAAGAGTTTCTGATGGGTTTGGTTCTGTCCAAATAGAAGGACAAGGCCCTGCACACATCCAACGTGTGCATTGTGGCTTTGAAAGAGTTTGCATATGGTTTCAGGAAGAAAGTTGGTAGATGTATTGGTTCATTGATGTGGAAAGAGGCGTGAATTTTTGGAAGGAATTTGGGGTGTAGCCTTAGGCTAACCTTGCCCTTGAAAAAGAGCATATATGGTGGATCTGCCATAAGGGCTGCTATCTCTCCTGCCCGTCTAGAGGAGGTAATCGCCACCAAAAAGGCTGTTTTCATCGAAAGGTGTAATAGGGAGCAGGTTGCTAAGGGCTCAAAGGGTTGATGAGTTAGAGAGGACAATACAAGGTGAAGATCCCACAGAGGGCTAGGTGGCTTAATGTCTGGGTATAAGGTTTGGAGTCCCTTAAGGAAACGCTTGGTGATGGGATGAGCAAAGACCGAGGTATTGTCGACTGTACCATGAAAGTTTGTGATGGCAGCTAAGTGGACTCTGATGGAGCTGAAGGAAAGACCGGCTTGCTTGATGTCCAATAGGTAGTCAACTATGCGGGAAGGGGTGAGGATGTAGGAGACAGTTGTTTAGTTGAACACCGTTCAGTGAACCACTTCCACTTTTGGAGATAGGTGGTACGGGTAGATTGTGTTCTGCTGTGTAGAAGCACCCTCTGAACTTGGTCAGAACAATCTAGTTCATATTGGGAGAACCATGCAGATACCAGGCTTTGAAACTAAATTTGTTAGTCTCTAAGGTGCGACAAGTACTCCTCGTTCTTTCCACTTAATATCTCACACTTGTTTATCAGTGCCACCCAGTGCACACACCTTGCTTCCTAACCTGGAAGCACATCAAAGAGATTAATTTCTGTACTATGAATCCAGTTTACTCATAAATGTAAAGGAATAGTGCATAAATTTATTAGATTAATACTGAAACTCTGTAACCAATATTTTTGGCTTGTTTTAAAAATATTTACTCAGGAAAGATGCAGAATACATTTTTCTTCAACAACTGTATTGTGTGCATGTAGCTTCCCCTAATATCAATAGACTATGTACCTGTGGATTGAGGGCATGATACAGCCATGTTTTCCTAAATTAATTCTGGTTTTATTTGTAGTTCATCAGCCTCCTAAAATTTCTTTGTACATTAGTAACCTTCTGATTCCTGCACAAGTGGTAGAGCATGCAAGATAAGTATGAAATTAGCCAGCAAAGGAGCAGTGTGTGCAGCTGCATAGGAATGTCAATATATATTTATTTCAGAGACAAAATGTGCAGGCTTCTGCATATACTATTTGTCATTTGCTATAATTTTTAGTGAAAAATACACGACTTGGGCCCTTACCCTTCAGAGTCCTTCTAGCTGCTTTGGTGATGAAGAATTGTTTCAAGGAAAGAATACTGTACCAATATATCACAATAATTGTACAGGTCTTTTTTGTAGCTCTATTTTCAGTAAAAATATATTGCTATAGCAATATTGCTATATTTTCCTTCCACTTCTTATATAGTCAATTACTAACAAATGGTTTTATCATAATTTTTCTAATACTTTCTCTATCAAAAAATTAACAATTTTTGAGGGAAAAAAAGACTGCAAAAAAGGATTGCTGTTGACTAAGTAGTAAAGATTCATATGCACAAAACAGAAGACAAGATTTAATTGTTACAACCTGGAAAACCTTACTATTCTATTCCCCAGTACACTTGTCAAACATCATGTTTCTCCACAGAAAAGTATTCCAGCTAATTTACATTCTTAGAAGCATTCAGATCTGACTATAATCATTCAACAGTCCTAACAAGTAGTTCAGTATGAACTTATTCAATCTGAACTGTTAGCGTCAATGTGGAACTAGCAGAAACATTTAACCTAGTCCTCCCACTGCTGCCCACAATCCCAAGGCAGCCTTTCAAAATATTTCAAAATCCAATGTTTCTGCTAGGAAGCCAGGCCAGGAACTCTGAGATAGGTTACCAAGAGGCACTTGTGGTTGCAATGACTTAAAACAATACTAGTGTAAGCATGGAGAAAAAGTGCAAAGGGTTGTAAACTTCTGCATGGCTGATGTGGTTGCACTGAATTGTTTGTGCTTAAATTGGTTCTGTTTAACTGGTTCAAATAAAAAATGTTCAAGTTTCTATTGCACATAAGTGTGTATATAAAAGTTCCATGAAAGTACCTCTGAAACTGCAGCTTCCATTAGAGAGAAAGGAGGAGGTACGCATCCACTGTCCTGTGCAATTTCTAGTGGCTGATAAATAACTTCAGAAGGGTGAAGATAAAAGAATGAGGTTGACGAGGCAGGAGACTGAAATAAAACAATATTTAGTACAGGTTACTGAACTGTGCCAGTGGTAAGCAACACCAAACTAAAGACTTAAATAACTGACACTGAAATTTAGGCAACTTAAAAAAATATTTAAAAGTTTTAGATACTACTCTTGGCTTTGAGTCCCTTTGCTAGTTTTGTGTTTTTACAATCAAATTTTCTTCTTTAAAAATGTCTCTCTCTCCTCTGCTATGTTAAGGGTCGACACAAACAAAAGGGAAAAGTAACCTACTGACCATACAGGGGAAATAATTAAGATGATTTTACATGAAGTTCTGTCAAAAGCACTCAGTCAACAAACTGTAAAAATTAAAAAAACAATTCTCATTCAGTTATAGTAATCTTAGATACTACTGTAAAAAAAAAAAAGTCAAAAGCTTGCAAACACAAGTCTCAATTTTAAAATTGATGGTGTTGCTTTAACATTTTAATCCCAGGGCAATTTAGTAGAAAAGAAAAAATACAAAAATCAGAAAGCAGGAGAGAGTAAGAAAGTTTTCTAAGCATATTAAAAGTGAATTGATGTACTTTTAAAAGTAACTAAAATATAAAGTTGTTTAAAATTCCAAATCCATAACTGAAAACATATATAAACTTAATACATTTATAAATACATTATAAAAGCAAATTGAAAGGTTGTTTTTTTTTAAATCCCCTTGCAAAAATAGGATAGTTTTGTTTTACCTGCAATAGTTGACAAAAAATAAATAAATAACTAAAGTAGAAGAGGAAATATTGCTTTGTGTATTTGTGACATCATAAATTCCTACAATAAAAATACAGAAACCTCATCACCAGTTGTGGCATTTAACTAGGAAATAAAGCAATTTTCAAGTATTTTGTTTTTAAAACATATTCATTTGTAATTTGTAGGTCTACCCATGCATTCTGTTAATCTTTTATGATATTATGAAAGTACTGATAAAGACTTTGTGAGGTAAAATTGTGTTGAGATTTACACTTAAAGCAGGATGAATATTCCTGCGTTCCACATCATAATGACTAAATTTAGTTTAGTCCTCAAATTTACCACCACAGCTCTTCAGAGAACAAGTTAATTTTATCCTCCCACACATTTAAAACACAAAAGGAAACCCCCTCCACAAAAAAATGTAATTAACTTAGTTAAGGTTGCATTTCCTAGGAATGCAATTACTACCTTATCAAACAGTAGATTCTACAGCCTAACAAGAAATTCATTTTAAATTTTTAGCACAGAACCACTCACAATGCACATATGTATGCAAAACTATAATTCTATCCTCCTAATATCTCATGTAAAATAATACTTCATGTATCTATAAATTAACAATCTTGCTTAGTTTGTCAAGCATTGTGTAAGTCTGTGGTGCTAAACTAAGTGTCCAGTCTTCTTAATCTTTAATTACATGGGTGAAAGTTTTCAGAATTGGAACAAGTCTAACTTTGCACACACAAAAATATATATAAGCACAAACTCCTGTGCCCATACTGTACTCCATAAAAGCGCAGGTATCCATGCTTACTGATCTTGATGAAGGATCAGGGCATCGAGAAGATTTTATTTATTATAAAGTTTTTTCAGTTCATCTTTAGCAATAAGATACGATGAATAATTTTTGGGGTTTTGTTAACATGGCCCAATCATAAAACAAACCACTGAACCAGTGTAAAAAAATTCCTCACGCATACCCCTGCAAAAAAACTTCAGATAAACTAAAAAAAGATATAAAATGTTTTCAGTTTTGCCTAACATTGAGTGTGTGTAACAGTGCTTCTTACCCAGCTGCGGTGTATGGTAAAAAAATGGAAGGTGGAGGTTAATGTGGAATTCTGAAGATGCTTTTATTAAGAGCTTGGAGTGTGGTCTTTGAAAAATACAGTGAAAGGAGAGTATGCCATAAGGGCCCTATTTCCCTAACTTGCCGGCTTGACATGATGGCTACCAGAAATGCCATTTTCACTGATAAATAGAGGCGCAAACAGGTAGTCAGTGGCTCGAACAGTGTCCTCAAGTTAAGGACCAAGTTTGGATTCCAAATCAGAATAGGACATTTGACTTGTGGGAAGAGATTTCTGACTCCTGAGCAATCTCACTGTAGTTGAATGAGCAAACACAGAATAATTCTCTATTGGAGAGTGGAAAGCTGTGATGGCTGCCAGGTGGACCCTAACAGAGCTCAACAACAAACCTAAGTATTTTAGTTCAGGATGTAGTCCAATATATCTGACAGCTATGAGGTTGCTGGTGGAATGTACTTTAGTCACACCAGCAGCAAAATCTTGTCCATTTTTGCGAGTAAGTGTAGTGCGTAGACTGTTTCCTGTTATGTAATAGTACTCTTTTTACTCCCCCTGAACAGACTGTTTCTAAACCGCAAACCATTGAGTAGCCATGCTTTGTGGTGAAGCACTCTGAGACTGGGGTAAATGATCTTCCTGTCTTTTTGGGAAAGAAGATAAGGAGCAGTCAAGAGAATGATCAGCTTTATGAGGGTAAGGAAACGTTGTCTGTCTGGGTCAGAGTGGAACTCTTAGAATAACTCTAACTTTGTCCTCCTCTATCTTGAGCACAACTTTGGATATTAGAGGAGTCAGAGGGAATGCATATAGTAGACCTGACAACCACAGAAAGTGAAAGGCATCGCCACAAGGACTGGAGACCCAGGCCAACCTCTGGAGCAGAACTGGGCATGTTTTTTGTTTCTGGCCATGGAGAACAGATCTATCTAAGGGATGCCCTATTGCCAAAATATGTGGCTGGGAACAATGGAATTTATTTCCCACTTGTGGTCTTGAGAAAAGTGTCTGCTGAGGGTATCTGCAGTTACATTCTGATCGCTTGTGAGGTAAGCTGCTGTGATGATGATCTTATTGCATATGCACCAATTCCAAAACTTTGACAGCTTCAGCACACAGCGAGGGGGATCTTGCCCCGCTTTGTCAGTTGATATAGAACATGCATGACATGTTGTCCATCATGACCTGTATGTATTTGCCCTAATCAATGGTAGAAACTGGAGACAGGCATATCTGACTGCCCTGAGTTCTAGGATGTTGATGTGCAGAAGATATTTTCTATGCTCAACCCCCTAATAGAAGAGTAGGGACAGACAAGGTGCTGAGGGGTTGTTTTAAAAGGACATGCTCTTGAGGAAAAGGAAGCCATTTCTTCAATAGAAATAAAAGACCCAAAAATAGAAATTGGAGGCAGCAGGGACTTTACCTCCCCTTAAAGGTCTTGGACCAAACCCAAGATCCCCAAAGTAGGGTGAGATAACACTGAAAAAGATTACGTTCACATGTTTTTTTGTTTTCCATAGGTCTGTAACTCTCTTGTGCCTTTTAAGAGGTGCATGGCCATGTCTACACTAGCGAGTTTACAGAGGCACAGCTGTACTGATGCAGCTTCACTGCTGTAAGATCGCTCATGTAGCCACTTGATGCTGATGGAAAAGAGTTTTCCCATTGGCATAATAAAACCATCTCCACAAGCGTTTGAAGCTATGTCAACAGTGCAACTGTGCTGATGTAGCTTAGTGAAGATGCTACATACACTGACATGAGAAGCTCTCCCACTGGCGTAGGTACTCCACCTCCCCAAGAGGCGGTAGCTATGTTGACTGGAGAAGCCCTTCCATTGACATAACACTGTCTACATGGAAGTTCGGTTGGTGTAACTAGGTTGCTCCTTTTTCCACACCCCTCAGCGATGCAGCTATATCAACCTAAGTTTGTGGTGCAGACCAGCGCTAAGGGTGGGCCAAATGGTGACAGAGGCCACTGCTATTAGACTAACCACAGCATGTCTAATTGTCCTGTGTTTCAAGAACTTAATGTTCCCTTTGAGTTCAGATTCAAAATCCCTTGGATGGCAAGATTCCCCAAGCAGACTCCCCATCCATATAGACTAGAGAACTACAGGCTGGACAAAGCTCTCTTGTGGTAGAGAAATATTACGTGAATAAACAAACTGGATGTAATATTTTATTAAATTGTACTATATCCCTTCCATTGTGCCAGGAAATACTGCATTACTGCATTACTGAGATATAGAAAACAATATTAACCTGAACAGTGCTGATTAACTGACTTGGGAGATATAATTTCATCAACTGAATTATGGACAAGTGATTTAAAAATTGAAAAAGCATACTATGCATTCAGACAATGAAAACAATGACCAAATGCTGCAATGATAGAATATATTTACCTGTGGAACACTCCATTGCCACTGACCTGAAAGACACTGTGCAGGTGCCTAGGTTCATAAAAATAAGATAGTTTATGATTTCATAATTCAAACATTCTTTTATGGAAAACACAGACCTTTCAAATAAGTTGTTTTGAAAATAACACAGACCCTGCATTCTAGTTATAAATGATTTTCATTTAATTTAAATTACATTACTTTTATTTTGGTGTTTGGTGTTCTGTAAAGAAGACTGTTTTAAATTGCTCAGACTTTCACACATAAAAGTCATATAGTTTTGCTAATCATTGTTCTGCATTTTTTTTTTAAACGGATATGTAAAATAGATCCTGAGCTGTAATTTAACTCTATTGTGCCTCTCTGGCACAGGAAAAAAAGCAAAAAAGCACACAGACCTTACTAGTTGAGTATTTCGTTACTGTCATTTACAATCTTCACTGGCAATGTTAAAGCACATTTCTTTGCTCCCCCATTTTTCTGTGAGGGAGCCGAGAAATCTGCAGAAGGTATGAATTCTACACCCCCCACAGAGCACAGATTTCCCCCAGGAATAATATGTCATTAATAAGCATGTCATTCAAGAAGGCTACTGATGTGGCTGCTGCTCTTGTGGAGTGTGTTCTGACCTGTGAGGGGGGTTGTAGCCCAAGTTGACGGCAGCAGAGCTGGATGCAGCCTGAAATCCATTTGGAAAGTCTCTGCTTAGAGATGAGCTTGCCTTTAGAGTCTTCCGTGGTGGAGAGGAACAGCTTAGAAGTTTTTCTGAACGACTTGGTCTATTTTAGATAAAAGGCTAGTGCCCTTCTGACATCTGCCTCTTGCCTGCCCTTATAAGGTTTAGGGAATAATATGGGAAGATGGATGGGTTGGTTGAGGTGGAATGAAGAAGGGACTTCGGATAAGAATTTAGGGTGAGGTCTCAGAGTGATCTTTATTCTTAAGAAAAATTGTAGATGGTGGATCTACCATCAGGGCCCCTATTTCTCCGACGCCTCGCTGACGTGATGACTACAAGAAAGGTTACTTTTGTGGAAAGATGTAGTAGTGAACATGTAACCAGAGGTTCGAATGGGGCAGTCATCAGAGATTGAAGCACTGGGGTGAGGTCCCATGGAGGAATTGGGGCTCTGGGTAGAGGTCATGGAATCTTTTAGTAGTTGGGTGTGCAAGGACCGAAAAGCCATCCACCTTGTGGTGGAAGGTTGTAATTGCTGCCAGGTGTACTCAATGAACTCAGTGAGACATCTGATTTCTTATGGTAAAGTATATAGTCCAAGACTATGGGCAGGGTAGAATTGGTGGCTTTGATTTGTTTGTTTAGGCCCCACATGTGGAATCTCTTCCATTTATGGAGGTATGTCAAATGTGTAACTGGCTTTACTGTTTAGCAAGATATCCTTAACTTCTTTGATGAAGATCATCTCCTTGCCTTGGAGCCACTGAGAAGTCAAGCTCTCAGATGGAGCGTCTCCAGGTTCTGGTGCAGATTTTGGCCTGAGTCCTGAGAGAGGAGATTTGGAAAGAGTGGAAGGACTTGCGGTGGACATGCTGACATCTATTGTATGTATGGATATTATGTTTACCTAGACCATGCTGGAGCTATCAGGATGACTTTGGCTAGATAAAATGGTTACCCACCTTTTAGTAACTGTTGTTCTTTGAGATGTGTTGTTCATGTCCATTCAAAGTAGGTGTGTGCGTGCTGCGTGCACGCCAGCCAGAAGATTTTCCCTTAGCAGCATCCGTAGGGTTGGCCCGGGTGCCCCCTGGAGTGGTGCCACCACGGCGCCTTATAAAGGGCCCCCCCGATCCTCCACCTCCTCAGTTCCTTCTTGCCGACACTCCGACAGAGGGGCAGGAGGGTGGGTGTTGGAATGGACATGAACAACACATCTCGAAGAACAACAGTTACTAAAAGGTGGGTAACCATTTTTTCTTCTTCGAGTGGTTGTTCATGTCCATTCAAAGTAGGTGACTCACAAGCCTAACCTTAGGAGGTGGGGTCGGAGATCACTGCTGACTGGACAACTGCACGCCTGAAGGCTGCGTCATCCCTCACCTGGTGCGTGATGGCATAGTGAGACAAGAACATGTGGATGGAGGACCACGTGGCTGCTCTACAAATTTCCTGAGTCGGAACCTGAGCCAGGAAAGCCGCAGAGGAGGCCTGCGCCCTAGTGACTGGAGGGACAGGGGTCTTAGCTATGCGGTAGCATTCCCGGATGCAGGTCGTGATCCACGAAGAGATTCGCTGAGAGGAGACTGGGAGCCCCTTCATCCTTTCTGCCACTGCGATGAAGAGCTGGGTCAAGTGTCTGGCCCATGTGGAACTGCGAAACGACCTTGGGTAGGAAAGCCAGATGAGGTCTAAGTTGGACCTTGTCCTTGCAGAAGACTATGTATGTGGGCTCAGATGTTAACGCTCAAAGCTCTGACACCCATCAGGCCGAGGTGATTGCCACCAGGAAGGTGGTCTTATACGATAGGTACAGCAGGAAGCACGAAGCCAGAGGCTCAAAGGGAGGCCCTGAGAGGACGGAGAGGACCAGATTCAGGTCCCAAGCAGGGGTCGGCTGATGCACATGCGGGAAGAGCCTGTCCATACCCTTGAGGAAATGCCCAACTAGAGGGTTCGCAAACACCGAGGCAACCCACTCTTCCGGATGAAAAGCGGATATGGCCGCCAAGTGAACGCGAATGGAGGAAAGGGAGAGGCCCAGTTGTCTTAGGTGAAGCAAATAGTCAAGGACAGTGGGAATTGGTACCCCGAGCGAGTCGTTACCCCGCTGACCCGACCATATGGAGAAGTGCTTCCATTTAGCCAGGTAGGTGGCCCTGGTGAACGGTTTCCTGCTACCTAGCAGCACCTGCCTGACCTGCTGGGAGCACTGCAATTCCACCAGGTTCAGCCACGGAGCATCCAGGCTGTGAGGTGAAGGGACTCAATGTTCGGATGGTGGAGGGAGCCCCGGTCCTGCGTGATCAGGTCCAGGAGTAGGGGCAGCATCAGGGGCGCCTGAACTGACATGTGCAGGAGTGACATGTACCAATGCAGGCGCGGCTACGCCGGAGCTATCAGAATTACTCTGGCGTAATCCCTGCGAATCTTTAAAAGCACCCTATGTATCAGGGGGATTGGAGGGAAGGCACAGAGCAGACCGTCCTCCCACGTCTGTAGGAAGGTGTCTGATAGAGACCCCCAACTGCGGCCCAGGAGGGAGCAAAACCGTTGGCACTTCCTGTTTTCCCTTGAAGCAAACAGGTCTAACCGGGGAAAGCCCCAGAGCTGGAAGATTGAGCGCATCACATCCCATCGGAGGGACCACTCGTGACCCTGGAACGAGCGGCTGAGGGTGTCCGCCAAACCTTTCTGCTCTCCCGGAAGATAGAACGCCGTCAGGTGAGTGACATTGTGAATGCAGAAATCCCACAGCACGAGAGCTTCCCTGCAGAGGGGAGAGGAGCGTGCACTCCCCTGTCTGTTGATATAAAAAACTGCCGCCATGTTGTCCGAAAGGACTGAAACGCACCTGCCGGCCAGGTGAGACCGGAAGGTCAAACACGCCAGACGGAGCGCTCTCAGCTACCTGACATTGATATGCAACTCGAGGTCCCCTGGCGACCACAAGCCCTGCATCTTGAGGCATCCCAGGTGCGCTCCCCAACCTCAATCCGAGGCGTCCGTCACCTGGGAGAGGGAGGGTTGCGGGGCAGCAAAGGGGACACCCATGCAGACTTCCCGCGGGTCGAGCCACCACCATAGAGAGCTCAGCACCAAACAGGGAACGGACACCACTGAGTTCAGGGGATCCCTGACCGGGTGATAAACTGTTGCCAACCAGGACTGCAGCGGGCGAAGCCGGAGTCTGGCATGGACCACCACATAGGTGCACGCCGCCATGTGGCCCAACAGCCGGAGGCAAACTCGTGCCGTGGTAACCGGGGCGCGGTGTAGTCCGAGGATGAGTTCGGAAATTGCACGGAACCTAGACTCTGGCAGGTATGCTTTGGCGTGGGTGGAGTCCAGAACCGCTCCTATGAACTCTATTTGTTGCGTCGGAGACAGGGTGGATTTGGCTTCATTCAAGAGGAGGCCAAAATTGAGAAAGGTCCACCTGATGAACAACACCTGCGTCTCCATCTGCTCCTTGGAGCAGCCCTTTATGAGCCAGTTGTCCAGGTAGGAGAATACCTGGATGCCCTGCCTGCGCAGGAAGGCCGCCACTACCGCCATGCACTTCACGAAGACCCTGGGAGCAGCCGATAGGCCGAATGGGAGCACTGTGAACTGTAGATGAACGTCGGCCATGATGAATCTGAGGTACCGATGGTGCCGTGGAATTATGGCAATGTGGAAATAGGTGTCCTTTAAGTTGAGGGCAGCATACCAATCTCCTGGATCCAGGGAGGGGATGATCGAGGACAGGGAGACCATGCGGAACTTGAGTTTTCGCACAAACTTGTTCAGCCGCCGCAAGTCTAGGATGGGTTTCAGGCCCACTTTTGCCTTCGGTATTAGGAAATACCAGGAGTAGAAGCCTTTGCTCCTGAGCTCCCGCGGGACTTCACTTCTTGAATTAGAAGTTGCTTGTGAGAAGGGTCCCTGAAGAGGGACGGAGAGGGGGGTTGGTGGGGCACAAGAGAGGAGAACTGGATAGAATATCCCCTCTCTACTGTGCGGAGCACCCATTTGTCTGACGTAATTCGGGACCAGGCACAGTAGAAGTGGGACAGATGTGACCCAAAGGTAGCGGTGGAAGGATCCAGAGTCTCTATCGGTAAGTCGTCCTTGACCATACCATCAAATAGGGGGTCTAAGCCCAGATGGTGGTCTGGATTAGCTAGACGCCTGGCCGGAGGGGTGGTGCTGGTGACGCCTCCTGCCATTTCTGCCCTGCCTGCGCCCCAGCTCCTGGCGAAAGTGTGGTTGGTACAGGCAAGGGGCCGCCTGCGGCCTAAATTGTCTGCGCTGGCTCGCGGGGGTCTGCAAGTCCAGCAGCGAAGCGTGGCCCTTGAGTCCTTTAAGCTATGGAGACATTTGTCCATTTTCTCCGAAAACAGCAACTGCCCTTCGAAGGGGAGGTCTTGAATTGTCTGCTGGACCTCATAGGGCAGGCCCGAGACCTGGAGCCAGGCTCCCCGCCGCATGACCAGGCCCGTGGCCAGGGTGCGCGAAGCTGAGTCTGCCGCATCTAAGGCGGCCTGGAGGGAGGCTCGAGAGATCAGTTTGCCCTCCTCCACTTGGGCCGAAAACTCTGATCTTGCGTCTTGGGGAAGGAGCTCCGCAAACTTCGACATGGCCAAACAGATGTTGTGGCCATATCGGCTTACTATTGCCTGTTGATTGGCAATGCGGAGTTGGAGACCCCCCGTGGAGAACACCTTTCTACCAAAGGCTCAAGTCTTTCTGCATCCCTGTTCTTCGGTGTCAAGCCCTGAAACCCTTGATGCTTGCGCTGGTTAGCCGCGTCTACTACTAGGAAGTCAGGGGGAGGATAGGTGTACAGGTGTTCGTGCCCTTTAGAGGGGATGAAGTAGCGCCGCTCCGTCCTCTTGGCAGTAGGGACCAATGAGGCTGGTGTTTGCCATAGGGTGCGGGACATATCCGCTATAGTCTTTATCAGCGGGAGGGCCACCCTGGATGGCCCTGAGGGGACCAGAATGTCCACTACAGGGTCCGCGTCCATCTCGATCTCCTCCGCTTGGATTGCGAGGCTTTGAGCTGCTCACCGAAGCAACTGTTGGAGGATTCAAGTGTCCTCTAGGGCTGGTGCCGCAGCCGTGCCCAAGACTGCCTCGTCCGGGGAGGACGAGGAGGAGATTACATGGAGCGGCCCTTCCTCTGGTGCATGCGGCCCCTCGGGGTCCTGCGGCACACGGTATCGAGGTTGCAGTGCCAGTTCCGAGTCTAAATGCGGCACCGCAGCTGATACCGGGGTTGCCAGTGAGCGACTTGGTGTATCATGTGGTGCCGGCGGAGCCCGAACTGGAGCCGCTGCCGGTGTCACTGCCCAGTTAGGGGGTGCTGAACTTGACAATGGCACACCACTGCCCAGTGACGGTGACGGAGGCAGCTGTGCCGGGGCCACCAAACATCGAGGACACCGAAGCCGACTGTGACTGAGAGCCAAACGCCTGGACTACCGACTGATGGTAGGCCCAGGGAGTCCAAAACGGCCAATGCGAGGACAGCTGCCATTGTTGCTACCACTGCGGGTAACGTTGGTGGCTCACCCCGAAACCGATCTCCTGCTCCGCGACTGGCTAGAGCAATAGGGGTCTGCCTCTGAGGTCTCTGAGTATGAGGACCTGGGAGGAGCAGCGCCTGGTGCCGAAGGAGAGCGGTGCAGAGGCGGCGGGGAGCCTTTCCTCTGGTCCGGTGCCGCCTTCGCAGTGTGCTGCGGGGAGGGAGGTGACAACATGGCCAGCTTGCCTCTAGACTGTACTGGTGGATGGACCACAGTAGGCAATTCCCTACGATGAGGGGAGGCCGGTGCTGGGAGGCCCATTAGGTCTGAGGCCGCCTCCGACGTTGATGGGGGGCTTATGTCCCCGCTGAGGTCCAGGGAGTTAGGCTGGTCCAGACTCGACCGCCCTCTCTGTGGTGCAGGAGTCAATGGAACCGCGGAGGGCTGTAGCCTCAGCCTGTCCGCTTATTCCCGCAGACGGCGTCGGCCTCGTTTCCTGGTGGGGTGACCGATTCCCTCACCGGCTTCTTTCTCTTGGAGGGCACCAGCGAAGGTGAGCAGTGCCGCACTAAGGCCGACTTCCTATGACCCGACTCCGTCCGGTGCCGGGTTTTCGACGACTTGGGCTGGGCCCTAAGTCCTGATGTTGGTGCCAGGGCACTCCGCACCAAGGACAACGTGCTGGGCCCCGCCTTGGCTGGTTCTGGGTCCGAGGGTGGTCGCAGAGCCGCCTCCATCAGGAGGACTCTAAGTCTTTGAGCCCTGTCCTTAAGAGTTCGCGGGCGGAAGCCTCTACAGATAGAGCACCGGTCCTTTGGATGACTCTCTCCGAGGCACCTCAAACACGCAGAGTGCGGGTCACTCTTGGGCATGAATTTCCCGCAGTCTTTGCAGAGTTTGAAACTGGGGGACCCGGGCATGCCCCAATGAACCACGAAGACTCTGGGGGGGGACCCCCCCAACTACGAAAAACTATATACAAAGATCTATCTAACTAAGTATAATATGACTGAATCCACGGACTAAATAGTAAGGATAGGACACTGCCAACTTGCTACACAAGAGAAGTTCCAGCTAGCCGTCATCGGCGGTAAGAAGGAACTGAGGGGGTGGAGGGTCGGCGGGCCCCTTTATAGGGTGCCGTGGTGGCACCACTCCAGGGGGCTCCCGGGCCGACCCTATGGACGCTGCTAAGGGAAAATCTTCCGGCTGGAGTGCACGTAGCGTGCATACACCTACTTTGAATGGACATAAACAACCCTCGAAGAAGAACATATCTGATCTTGTGTATGACTCTGGGCATTGGCAGGATGGGAGGGAAGGCATGCAGAAGGGGTGCATCGGATCAGATGAAAAAAGCATTTCCTCTGGATTTTGGTCCCAGACCCGCTCTGAAGCAAAATGTTGGAAATTTGCTGTTCTGGCTTATGGCAAATAGGTCTACCAAGGGGAACCCCCATAGTTGAAATATGTTCTGGATCACTGAGGTGTTTATTTCCCACTCATGGTTGTGCGAGAACTTTTGGCTTAGCGTGTCCGCTGTGATGGTCTGAGATCCTTGTAGGTAGGTGGCTGATATGTTGATGATGTGTCGGATGCACCATGTCCCTAACTTTATGGTCTCTGTGTATAGGGAGTGCGATCTTGCTCCTGTTTATTTATATGGAATATGCAGGCCACATTGTCCGTCATGATCTGTATGGTTTTGTTTTTGATTAGAGGCATGAAGTGTGCATAGGCATTGCGAACTGTTCACAGTTCCAGAATGTTGATGTGGAGAATTGATTCCGAAGACCACCTGACCTGTGCTGTGAGGCTGTTTTAAATGGGCACCAAACCCAGGAGGGAGGCGTCCATTGTAATTATCATTTGAGGGGGAATGTTGTGCGGGCGAGTCCATAATTGTAATGAGTCCTTGACCTTCACTGGCATGCTTAGGAGTTTGGTCAGTCTTTGTTTGTATAGAATGTACACTGTCCTGAGCCAAGCTTGCAGGCAGCGCGTGCATAGTCTGGCATGATTTACGACATATGTGGTCACCACCATGTGACCTAGTAGATGAAGGCAGATCCTGGCAGACACTTGTGGACTGTGTATCATGGTATCGATCAAGTATGTCAGGGCGACGAATCTCTGAGGTGGTAACGATCCTTTTGCCTATATAGAGTCTAGTTGGGGTCCTTATAAAGTCCGGTTGTTGAACTGGTGTTAGCATTGACTTTTGAAGGTTTATTTGTAGACCGAGATCTGTGAAAAGTGACATTGTCTTTTGCGTGGCTTCGACGGCTTCTTCTCGAGTGTAAGCCTTGATTAGACAATCATCTAAATATGGATAGATCATGACCCCTTGCTTGCATAGGTGGGTCACCACCTGCTGGCACTTTGGAAAATACTCAGGGGGGCTGTGGAAAGGCCAAAGGGTAGTACTGTGTATTGGAAGTGGTCCTGTCTCAGTACAAATCAGAGGAATAGCTTGTGTGCTGGGTATACAGTGATGTGAAAATATGCATCTTGTAGGTCAAGGGCTGCAAATCAATCCACTCGTTCCAGAGCAGGAATTATTGTTGCTGAAGGTAACCATCCTGAAACATTGTGTTTTGACAAATTAATTTAGTTTCCTGAGGTCAAGAACGGATGTTCATTCCCCAGACTTCTTTTGTGTTAAAAAATAATGGGAATAAAAGCCCTTTCCTCTGTGTGTACCAGCACTGGTTCTACCATGCCTAATTGCAGGAGGTATTCTATTTCCTGTCTCAAGAATGACCTGTGAGAAGGGTCCCTGAAAAGGGATGGGGAGGGAGGGTGGGTAAGGAGAGGAACTGGATGGAGTAGCTGGTCTTGATGATCTCTAGTACCCATTTGTCAGAAGTGACAGTACGCCAAAATGGGTAGAATGGTACCAGACGGTCTGTAAGATGGTTCGTGCAGTATGGAGTTAGCAATAATAGTTGTGGGAGGTCTGTCAAGCCCTCAACCAAACCTTCAAATTTGGTGTTTGGAGATTGGTTGCTGTGACGTGGAGGACTGTGAAAAATTTGATCTTTGTTTGGGTGGTGTTTGCCTACGTCTTTGAGGATAATACGGTCTCCGGTTCTGTGTGTACGGAGCCTGTCTAGGGCGTTATAATGTATAATATCTGCCTTATTTGCATTTTGTTGCAGGTGTATAGATGCCTAGAGATCTAAGAGTGGCTCTCGAGTCCTTTAAGGAGTGAAGTGACTCGTCAATCTTGCTGGCAAACAACTTCTGACCCTCAGAAGGAAGGTCCTTTACTGTAGATTGCACCTCTCTTGGAAACTCTTGACAGGTGAAACCAGGAGGCCCAGCAGTTGCAATGGTCCTCACCGCCGTGTCATCAGAGTCCAATGATGCCTGAAGGGCTGTTCGATCTATATTGTCGTCTTTAGAAATGAGCGATGTAAACTGCTCTCTCTTTTCCCCTGGTATAAGTTCAATAAAGTCTGCTAATTTTCAGTAAGTCATGTGGTCATATTTTGCCAAGAGAGCTTCATAACTGGCAATTCTAAGCTGTAATGTTGCCGATCAGTAGGTCCTGTGGCCAAGTAAATCCAGCCTTTTTCACTCATTATCATAAGTTGTGGACATGGAATAATGGTGCCTACCTCTTTTGTTAACATCATCCACCATGAGAGAATTTGGGGGCTTGAAAATAAAAATTCTAGACCCTCTGAAGGGACATAATACTTTTTCTCCATCCTCTTACATGTAGGTTGGATTCTGGCACAGGTTTTCCAGATGGTTATGATGGGCTCCATAATGGCAAGGGAATCTTGGAAGATGTTGATGTGTGGAATATGTCCAAGAGCTTGGGCTGAGATTTGGTAACCTCTTCAAGAGGATTTGAAGTGTGTTAGCTATTATTTTAAACAGTCCCTGAAACTGTTTGAAATTGTCTCCAGTAGTAGGAGACAAAGGCATAAGTCTTGTCACATGAGGGAGACAAGTCAGTCACAGGAATAGCTTCCTGGTCTAACTCCTGCTCTGTTTGCTCAAAAGTCTGTCCCTGGAGACGTCAGTGGAACTACTGATTTTGGTGAGAGGTGTCTATACATTTCCCTGCTGCTTGGTGGCTTGGGAAAATATTGCCTGTATGCTGCCCATGGGTCCCAGAATGACCATTGTGGTCAGCAAGGCACAGGTTGGTGTCCCCATGAGTGTCCATACCATCGCTGTATGTCTGGGATGGTGTCTAGCATGCTCTCGTGGCTCAGATCTGATACTGGTCTGCACGGGTGAGGAATGCTAAAATGAAGAAAGTTCCCCCTCCTTGCCCTCCTCACTGGATGGGGGGGAGGGGCAGATGCAGGTGGTGGACGCAATATCAGTACAGAGGAGAAGGGACTCAAGTTCCAGGCTCACTGTCAGGTCCTTAGGTGCAAAGAACTGCTGCATTCTTGGTACTGGAGGAGGCACTTGCATTTGTTGCAGTACCAGGAGATAGTGCAGTGCCAGGGGGACAGGTGCCGATGTTGACTGCACCAGGGACCTAGGAGGCTTTAGTGTTGATGGATTAGTGATGTGCAGCAGAGAGCCAGGAAGTGGCCCCAGTGCCTTAGAAACTGCAGAGGCACTCGCTAGGGAGGATTTTGTTGTTGCCACCAGTGCCGTAGAGGAAAGGGCAGTCTTTTTTCTGCCTTCCTTTTTGGAGCCTGGCCGCTTAGGGTCTGTGGTGTTAACAGTACCCACAGTACCAGAAGTCCCTGCTAACTCATAGGTACTTTGCTGCAGTGTGGTCGGTACCAATGCAGTAGAGCGAGCCGGGGAATGTTTCTTTTTAGATGCAGGTTTGGTAGGAGGAGTGGTAGCTCTCCTTTTTGCAGGTCTTAAGAGACAGGTCCCTCCCACATGAAGCAGAGGAGGAGGATCTGTCAGAAGCCACCTTCAGTGACTGGTCACTGGGAGAAGTTTGTGTGCCTGGGATGGAGGGACTTCTCCACGAGAATAAGCGTAAATTTTAGGTCCCTTACCTTCCTTGTGCGGGTCTTCAGATTATAGCAATGAGTGCATGTTTGGGGTACATATGTTTCCCACAGCCACCTGACGCATTGTGAGTGTCCATCAGAGATAGAAATTGCTTCATGGCAGAAGATGCATTTAAATCCAGGAGATCCTGGCATTTCAAATGGCATATCCCCGTGACAGGATGAAGTTAGAAAAGAATTTTTTTTATACAGGGAGAAGAAAAATAGAAAGTCTTAACTAACTAATCTAAATGTACTAATAACACTAATCTAACTTTATATTCAAAAACTGCTAACAAGCATATCTGAGGTAAAGCAAGTGAAGGCACTGCTGGAGCTCTGACTCGGACCAAGGGCGGCTGAGAAGGAACTGAGTTGGCAGGAAGGAGGCGCGGCGGGGGGTAGGGGCAGCTGCACCGTGCTGATCAACTGCCATGACAGGCAAGAGACAGGGAGAGCACATGTGCAGCCCAGTCAGATACTGCTGTTGAAATTCTCCGACTAGAGGTGCAGAGTGCGCAATCACCGAAAGTGGAACACCCACAGGGACATCACTCAAAGAACCACCTCAGGCTATGAAATGATATACCAGTTTTCTAACTTTTACCTGATAAGGATATGTAGGTTGATGATAAACAGGTTGAGCTACCACTACAGGGGAACTGGAAATGGACCGTGACTTTAAAAGAAAAAAAAAAAAAAGAGAGATAAATTAGAAATTTTAATACATTAATCTCAGGAACTGTTACTTTTACTAAAATATACACCTTAAGTACTATATGCTATACAACTTACCATTTTAAAAACAAAATAATTTATAAAGAATGGTTACTTACAGTAACTATGATTCTTTAAGATGATCACTTGCAAGGATCCACACTGCAGACAAAGCACATAGCCTAGGCACATGAACTAAGAACTTTCGTGAAAGCAGTGTCCATTGGGACTGCTCACATAACCTATATCCTCAAATAGGGTACGTCTACATGGCAGTTAAAAACCTGTGTCTGGCTCATGTCATCTGACTCGGGCTTCTGGGGCTGAAGCTAAGAGGCTGTTTAATTGTGGAGTAGATGTTTAATTGTGGAGTAGATGTTTGGGCGCAGGCTGGAACCTGGTCTCTGGGACCCTCCTACTTCGCAGAATCCCAGAGCCTGGGCTCTCGCTTGAACCTGAACATGTATGCTATAATTAAACAGCCCCTTAGCCCAGGTGAGCTGGCACAGGCCAGATGCGAGTTTTTAACTGCAGTGTAGACACAACCATGATGTCTAAAAGATAGAATCCAACCGTAAACTCTGTGTCATCTGTAAGTTTCTTTCCAGGACATCTTTCCAATGTAGCTTTTTGGTAAAGATAAAATATCTGTCTTTTGGGGTTGAAAGAAAGGTGCTTGCCCTTCCCTGTTTAAAACCAGCACTTGATCTACCACCATTTATCCTCTTCCCAAAACAAACACCAATTCTAAAATGGATGTGAGACAGACTGGGGAATATGTTTGTGGCAATTCATGAATTCCATTTTTTGTGAACACTGTTATATTTCATCCTCCATTTTGAATGTAACCTTTACTGTGGCCTGAAATATTCATTATGGTATCAGGAACTTGACACATAGTAGGAAGGCTATGACAGAGCCATCAGCATTGAAAGTCCCTCTCCTGGGGGAACGACGGGGTTGCTATCAGCAGGGCAACTGACTTTGAACTTTCTGCCCAGAAGCTGACAGCGGGAAAGAACATGGAAAATACCCAGTGGAAAAACAAGGACAGAAAAGGTAGAAAAGGCTGTTTTAAAAAGAGGAATATCCTTTAAGCAAAGGAAAACCATTTCATTGCCAGAAACAAAAGACCAAGCTGAAAAAAGTGGAGCCATGAGTGGCTTTATCTCCCTAAAGGACAGTGGTCATACCCAAAGCTCCCAAAAGGGGGTGAGATCGCACTGAAGGGACTGCATTCAGGAATTTGTTTTCCATAGATCTGTAATTCTCTTGTGCCTTTTAAGAGTAAAGTAAGTGTGTGTGTGTGTGTGTAAGAAATTCCTTTGTTAAAGAGGAGGTTACTCACCTTGTGCAGTAACTGACGTTCTTCGAGATGAGTGTCCCTGTGGGTGCTCCACTTTAGGTGTCGGTGCGCCCCTGCGCCTTTGATCGGAGATTTTTACAGCAGTACTCCTACCGGCCACGCATGCTTAGAACCTCTTCTACTTCAAAATCCTTGCTGTCTGCCTCCGCCCCTGGCGCGGACTCTGCCTCCAGACCCGCTCTAATCCTTCAAAAAACTAAGAAGACAGCTAAAGAGAACTCACAATCAGAGGAAACTTCACGGTACCTTTCCTCGTTCAGCGACCCAGCTCGTCAGTTTCCACCTGCTCTTTGCGAGCCGGGCTCCTCGTCCCGCGCTACCGCCTGTGCTTTCGGCGGCAGCACGAGCTCTGGTGCCGAGGCGACAGCTTTCAGTTGCCTGCCTCGATTGTGGCACCTGCGGCACCGCGCTGAACCCATCTGTGCTTTCGGCGCGCATGAGGCTCTGGTGCCGAGGCGACAGGCTTTTCAGTTGCCTGCCTCGATTGTGGACGTTCGGCACCGCTGATGGCACCGACAACTCAGGCACTGACGGACGGCACGGGCAACCAGCCTGCTATTTCTAGCACAGCACCCTGCAGCACTGGCATTACTACTGCTACTGGCATGGAGCCAGACTAAAACGGTGCGCCCGAGTTTCCTCACAGGATCTCTATCTCCCTTCGCTCGACTGCCCCACCGTTACAATGACCCACTCAGAGACTCGCTAGTGTCACTACACTGCATCCTGGTTTTGGGATGCTTCTATCAATGCTAGGGTCGGACAGCCTTTCCTCCAGTGACGAGTCGAACTACAGGCTGCTGTGCCAGTGCATCTGATCTACAACACCTCCGCTGTCCCCCTGGACACAGGAAACTGTTCCAACACCCAACCAGATCCACCTCCTGGGGTGTTCACAACCTGGATGGCCCTGCTAATGCCTTTTCCACCACATGGCAGATATGGGCTCCGGGGCCATCTTTCCCTTCGGCAGCATGTCTGCTCTCTATAACCCACTAGACTCGAACGTCAAAATCCTATCTACTTGGCGGCACCCCCATCTCAGGTTCACTCCTGACCCATAAATACCTGAGTACAACTGATCCAATACTGAAGGAGCATACTTCACTTCCCCTCCCTGCCATCAGTGATTTTTCAACTCCAGATCTCTTCAAAGGTTTGCCATGAGCTTAGATCATTTGCCCAAGTACCTGACCAACACATGAAGCTAAAGACAATGCCTCTGCACCATCTTTCGTCTCCAGATGGCATTACCATTAACTCAGCCTCTGGGACCGTGCTAATCTCATGCTGCAGACTCCAGCACTCTTCTACTTCAAAAATCCTTGCTGTCTGCCTCCGCCCTGGCGCGGGATCTGCCCTCCAGACCAGGGCTCTATCCTTCAAAAAACTAGAAGACAGCTAAAGAGAACCCTCCAATCAGAGGAAACTTCCTGGGTAACCTTTCTCTGTCGTCGTCATTCGGCTGACCCAGTCGGTCGTTTTCCACCTGACTTTTGCGAGCCGGGCTCCTCCGAGTCCCGACTACCGCCTGTGCTTTCGGCGGCAGCAGAGCTCTGAAGCCGAGGCGAACAGGCTTTCAGTTGCCTGCCTGCGATGTGGCACCTGCGGCACCGCGCTGACCCATCTGTGCTTCGAGCGCGCATGAGGCTCCTGGTGCCGAGGCGACAGGCTTTTCAGTTGCCTGCCTCGATTGTGACGTTCGCACCGCATGAATGACGCACCGACAACCAGGCACTGACGGAGGCACGGAGCACCGCCTGCTATATTCTAGCACAGCACGCCTGCAGCACTGGCATTAATATGCTACTTGGCCATGGCCAGCCAGTACTAAACATCTTGGTCGTCCCGCCCGAGTTTCCTTCAACGATCTCTATCTCCCTTCGCTCGACTGCCCCACCGGTTACAATACCACTCAGGACTCGTAGTTGTCACCTACACTGCATGCCCTTTTTTGGGCTGGTTCTTCATGCTAGGGTCGGAGCCTTTCTGCCAGTGAGCAGGGTCTGAACTACGGCTGCTGTGCCAGGTGCATCTGATTCTACCCTCCGTCTGTCCCCTGGACACAGGCAAACTGTTCCACACCAACTCAGATCCACCTCCTGGGGTCGTGTTCACCCTGGATGGCCTGCTTATGCCTTTTCCACCACTGGCGTATGGGCTCCGTGGCCATCTTTCCCTTCGGCAGCATGTCTGCTCTCTTTATACACTAGACTCGAACGTCAATCCTATGCGTACTTGGCGCCCTCCCTCTCGCGTTCACTCCTGACCAGTTTACCTGACGTACATGATCCATATGAAGGAGCATTACTTCCTTCCCTCCACTGCCATCAGTGATTTTTCACTCCAGTCTCTTTCAAAGGTTTGCCTGAGCTTGATCATTGCAGAGTCCTGACCACACATGAGCTAAAGACCTCTGCAACCTCTTTTCGTCTCCGATGGCCATTCATTAATAGCCTTCTGGGACCTGCTGTAATCGTTCTGGCGACTCCAGCACTCGGGCTGGGAAGGGATATGCCCAGCCGGTTCTGGAGTGCGAGGCTTGCGTTGTCATCAAAGTCTCAGGTGTTGGGTAGGGACTTAATCGTGGATATTGTTCGCATCTTATTTGGCAGCGCCCAGGATTGGAAGCAGCATGGCGATGGTGATTTTTTATGAAGCGGAAGGGCTCTTCGTGCATGTGTGGAGGCCGTGAACGAAAGGCAATCGGCCAGGTAAGGAAATTATTATAAGCCCCTTGTTTCCAGAAGGTAGGCACGTGACTACCGGTAGAGCAGTTTGGAGAAAACTCCGAGGGGCACTGGAAAGGCCAAATGGAATGAGATACTCTGGTGTTTGGTAATGCATCGAGCCAAAGGTCAAAGGAGACGGAGAAACGGTGGATAGTGACGTTGCAAAATAGGCGTCTTGTAGGTCGAGGCTGAAAACAAATCGCCCTGCTGCCAGGGCTGGAATTATGGGATCGGTGGAGAGTAACCATTTTGACCTTTTGTTTCTTGACGAAATTTTTGAGATCTGCTGAGGTCTGAGGATCGGATGCGCATCCGCCAGTTTTCTTTCTGTTGTAGGAAATCAAGGGAAACAGAATCCTTCCCCTTTGTGATTTGGGCACTTCTGTTCGATAGCACTCAGGTGAAGCAGTGATTTGTACTTTCTTTGCTGGAGTGTGGCTCGTGAAAACGGTGTCCTGAAAGAGGGACGGAAGAGGGTGGGTGAATTGAGTTAAGGAGGGGAAAGGGGATGGGAATTTACCCCATTGTGATGACCTCTAGAAACCCACTTGTCGGTGGTAATATTCTGGCCATTGGGTAAAAATGGCTATAGATGAGCTCAAAAGACAGTTGTGAGCAGTACACTGCGCGGAAATTAGGGGCGGACGTTGGCCGAGACCCTCGAACCTAAAGGTTCTAAACTTTGTTTTATTAGTTTGAGGGGGACGTTTGGGTATCCTGGAAAGAATTGGGGGGTGATCGCCGCTGGTATACCTGGACCTCTGGCGTGGTTGTTGTTGCTCCTGAGATCCCGGGAAATGGCTGTATCATGAAGGGGTAGCGCGGTTACCGGTGGTAAGGTTACTATCGTGTACCATGTCGCCTTTTCTGTTCTGTAGGGGGCTGAGATACCTAAGGATCGCCAAGAAAGGTGCCCTTGAAGTCCTTCATTGAGTGCAGCAGCCCCTCATTAGTGGTGGAAGCCAAGAGCTTTATCTACCATCAAAAGGGAGATCCTCTATTGGTGCTCTGAACTTCGCGAGGAAAGAGAGAAGAGTAACAAGCCAGAACTCGGTGCATGACGGCCCGCTTATGGTAGCGGTGGATCTTGCGGCAGTATTGGCTGAATCCAGAGCTGCTGAAGAGTCCGTGGGCAGGATTGATTTGCCCTCGGAAAGCTAAAGCGTAATTACTGTTTCTTGTTGTCTGGGATGTGTTTCAATAACAGTGCATGAACTTATTGAAGTTTTGATGGTTCGTTCACTTGCTGTAGAATTGCGGGGGGGGGTAATAAGTGGCAATTCTAAATTTGCAACTGTTGAAGAGGCATATACCTTACGACCCAAGCAGGTCTAAGCGTTTTGCCCTCTCTGTTGGTTGGGTATGGCGGAAATACTGTTTGTTTCACTGATGGCTGCGGTCCACTACCAAAGAGTTTGGCCAGGATGTGAGAAAAGGAAATCAGAGCCTTGGAGGGAATGAAGTATTTCCGGTCCGCCGTTTGCAGGTAGGCTGGCTTGTGGCTGGAGTCTGCCAGATGGATTTAGCAGGTCTCCAGAAGGGTGAAGTTAATTTGGTAATGCCAGTTCTGGATGACGTAAGATGGTTTGCAGAGGCATTGTCTGTTAAGCTTCATTGTTGTGTTGGGTCTAGGTTTTTCTTGGGCAAATTGATTCTAAGCTCATGGCAAACCTTTTGAGAGATCTTAGGAAGTTTTGAAAAATCAATTCTGATGGCAGTGGAGGGGAAGGAAGTAATGCCCTCCTCAGGTATTGGATCAGTTGGTACGTCAGGTAATTACTGGGTCAGGAGCTGATTCAATGATCCTGAGGATGGGACGGGTGCCGCCAATGTAGTCATAGGATTTTGACGTTCGAGTCTAGTGTGAGTTTTAGAGTAGCAGACCATGCTGCCGAGGGAAAGATGGCCACGGAGCCCAATAGTGCTCCATGGGGGTGGAAAAGGCATAGCAGGTTGCCATCCAGGGGTGAACACCAGGAGGTGGGATCTTGAGGTTGGTGTGGAACAGTTTTCCTGTGTCCATGGGGGACAGGGACTGTGAGGGTAGAATTCAGATTGCACTGGCACAGCAGCCTGTAGTTCAGACTCTGCTCACTGGAGGAAGGCTGCTCGGACCCTGAGTCATTTGTATAGAGAAGCCATCCCCAAAAAAGGGCGATTGCAGTGTAGGTGACACTAGGAGTCACTTGAGTGGGTAATTTGTAACGGTGGGGCAGTCGTAGGCGAAGGGAGATAGAGATCCTGTGAGGAAAACTCGGGCTGGCACCGTTTTTTTAGTCTGGCTCCATGCCAAGTACTGCAGTAGTAATGCCAGTGCTGCAGCGGTGCTGTGCTATTAATAGCAGGCTGTGGTGCCTCCGTGCCTCCGTCAGTGCCTGAGTTGTCGGTGCTCATTCATTGCGGTGCCGATACGTTGCCACAATCGAGCAGGCAACTGAAGCAGCCTGTCGCTCGGCACCAGAGCCTCATGCTGCTGCCGAAAGCACAGATGGGTTCAGCGCGGTGCGACAGGTGCACAATCGAGGCAGGCAACTGAAGCCTGTCGCCTCGGCACCAGAGCCTCGTGCTGCCGCCGAACTGCACAGGCGGGTGTAGCGCGAAGGTTACCGGAGGAGCCCGGCTCTCAAAAGTACTAATCAGGTGGGGAAAACTTGACGAGCTGGGTAAGGAAACTGACGAGCTGCAGGATGAGGTTTTACCAGTTGAAGTTTTCCTCTTGATTGTGAGTGTTCTTTTTAGCTGTCTTCTTAGTTTTTCTTGAAGGATTAGAGCTGGGTCTGGAGGCAGAGTCCGCGCCAGGGTCCTGAGGCAGACAGCAAGGATTTTTTGAAGTAGAAGAAGTAAAAAGTTTTAACTCCCTGTCCTTCCTAGCTCTAGAGCTTAACTTGGGGGCATTTTAGAGGAATATGGGTCTCCCCCCAAGCATTTTATACACTTGAAGTGCCCATCCGAAAGAGGGATAGCGTCCTTACGAGAAGAGTAGCGCTTAAAGCCTGTGGAGCCAGGCATATTTGAAGTGCTGACAGAATGAGAGAATTTTTTTTTTTTTTAAGTAGTAGGAAAAGGTAGGTAACACTAACTAAGGCAAGTAACAGAGAAAAACTAGCTAACTACAGGAATTTTAAGATAAAGAAAGAAAATACTAAGCAGTCTGCTGAGCTCCGTCTCAAGCTGGGGGCGGTAGAGAAGGAACTGAGGGTACCGGCCGCGCATGCTCTCTAGTGACATACTCAGAGTGAGTGACAGGTTCTAAGCATGCATGGTCGGTAGGAGTACTGCTGTAAAAGTCTCCGATCAAAGGCGCAGGGGCGCACCGACACCTAAAGTGGAGCACCCACAGGGACATCTCTTGAAGAAGAACTGGTGTTCCTTCCTTTATGGCTACACTGATTCTGAAGGGATTAACTAGAAAGCTCACACTGCCAGGTAGACTCTGGGGGAAAAGTGTGCACACTGGTTCTGGGGTCTAGGCAGGGCTGGTGCTTCCCTTTAGGTGACCTAGGCAGTCGCCTAGGGCGCCAGGATTTGGGGGGCGGCATTTTGCCGCCCTTGGTGGCAATTCAGCGGTGGGGGGTCCTTCCGCGCTCCGGGTCTTCAGCGGCAATTTTGCGGAGGGTCCTTCACTCGGTCCGGGGCACTTTGGCGGCAGGTCCAGAAGACCGGGAGAGTGGAAGGACCGCCCCCCCCCCCGGCCACAGAATTGCCACCAACAACCGGAAGTGCAGAAGAACCCCTGCCTAGGGCGCCAAAAACCCTGGTGCCACTACTGGGTCTAGGTGGCCAGACTACAAGGTCTCACTGCCCAAGAAGAGTGTTGTACACTGGGTCTGGGAAGTGAGTTTGAGAGATCCAAAGCAAGGTACAGTGATCAGTCACTACTCAAACCTAGGGAGTTTATTAGCATTTAGGATTCAGTGGTCACAATAGACGGGACTCTATTCAGAAACTGGACCGGCGACTGGTCTAGATTGTGACTGCATGTTCTCACAAAACTCAGCAGTCCTGAGTTCCAATTCTTTGCTCTGACAGCCAAAACCCTTCACAACATTTCTACATCGTTCTCTGTTATGAATTTTTCTGCTCTATGTCTCATCCTTTATTCTATATTTAAAAAAAATAGGTGAGGCCAAATGAAGTGAGAATTTAAACTTCATATACTTTTTTGTAATATTATGCATTTTTAAAGTCACAGATTCCCTAGGATAAGGCAAAGGTAAAAGCATTAACATAATGTAAAAGTTTGCTTTATTCAACAGGATCTATGAAGTCTGTACTAATGATCATCTGTTAACTGCAGTTACCTCCTAACAGACACATTAATTACATTATATGATGCAGTTATAGTCAGAAAAGAAGCCAGTTCCTTAGCTGCCACCAAACATCATGAGAGACTAGGCAGGAAAGGTAATGTCTTTTATTGGACCAATTTCTGTTGGTGAAAGAGACAAGCTTTTGAGCTAACACAGCGCTCTTTGTCAGGTCTGGGAAACATATTCAGAGGTTGTGTCTACACTAGAGATCTTACAGCAGCGCTGCTGTAAGATCTCCCCTGGAGCCGCTGGGGGGGTAGGGGGTGGGCGGGCAGCAGAGTGGGGAGGCTGAAGGACAGGATATTTTCGATGGGTAGACAATCTGCCCACCCTCCACCCGACCACTAGCTGGCAATGTTGGTGGTTGTTCACCTACTGGGGGAAAGGAGAGGAAAAAAGTGTGTGGGGGGAGGGAGGGAGGGTACGGTAGGGTTAGTGAGTTATAGATTGTTGTAATAAGCCATATATCCAGTGTCTCAATTCAGTCTCTGATTTTTAGTTGGCACTTACCACCCCACAATGGAAGCCTTATAGGATAACATCAAACAATTAATTACAACCTATATTAGATGAGGACCACATCCTGAAAGAAATCTTTCCCAAACCACCTCTTCTGACCTTCAAACAACTCCCCAATCTCTCCACGCTCATCATCTGAAGCAAGCTCCACAGAGACTAGGACACACCAACTGAAAGTGGCACACGCTCTGCCAGAACAACAGATGCAAAACCTATAGACATATCTTCACTACTATGATGATCAACACCCCAATCAATGCTTTTCAAGATCTATGGGTCCTATACTTGCCTATCACAACTTACGATGTACCTCACCCAGTCCACTAAACATAACTTTGCTAGACACTAAAAATCATGGACCAAATAGAAACACTGGATTTATGGTATATTCCAACAATCTATAACCCACAACCTCCCTCAGTTTTTTCCCCCTTTAATCCTCCCTAGGAGTGAAGAGGTGTTAAGGAGCCACATCACCTTGAATGGTCCCTTGAAATATGTGTATGTGAAATATACTTATGCTAAGCAATCTGTTCCACCTTGTATTTAGCTGGGACACACTGAGTACGTTTCCCAGACCTGAAGAAAAGCTCTGTGTAAGCTCAAGAGCTTATTTCTCTCACCAGCAGAAGTTGGTCCAATAAAAGATATTGCCTCACCCACCTTGTCTCTTCCATATCCTGAGACCAACACAGCTATGAAAATACTTCTTACAATCAAAGATAATGCACAGTTAGCATGTTTCACAGTAGTAATTAATTTTCTTCAGAGTTTTATCTATTTTGTATAACAAGGAGAGAGGAAAGAAGAAAACATGGAAAATACAAGAAAGAAACAAAAGGAAACAAGCTTCACGGGACAGAACCTTACCAACAAGCCAGTTCTGAGACATATGCAGTATTCTCAAATTATAATGTTTCAGATATTACTTACAGGCCATGGCTGTGGAACAGATGTAACTTCAGGAGTATGAAAATAAGCTACTCCATTGTGATAAGTATAAGGATATCCAGTTGAAGTGGTCAAGTACATTGTTCCAGCTGCTGGCATTATGCTAGATCCTAAAATAAACGATGGTTGAAATTAAAATTAAGCAAACTTGCAGCTTTTAAAACAAGTGAAGTAATAGAAAATTCCAATGCACATTTTAATTGCCCAACATATAACAAATTTTATACTCTATATGTCAACTCCATGTTGCTGCTCTGCATCTCTCTGTAACAGGAATGTGTCTCAAACAAACCACAGATGCTGCAAAAGCTCTGGTGGAGTGGATTTTTAAATCCTTCGTGGTAACTATGCTTCCAGCTAAGATGTAACATAGTTCTATCTTTTTATCCACTGTGACAGCCTTTGTTTGCTAATAAGCTGTCTCTGACATCTTTCGCCATAGGCTATAATAGTCAACTGGATTTCCTAAAGGCTTTGGTACTCTCTAGGTAAACACAGTGCCCTTCTAATGTCTCCATTATGCAGATAAAATTACATTTAGCTAAGATTGGGCCTCACAGTCACCTGATTCTTATGTACCTAAGCATATGGTTGTCTGGCCATTAATGCATCAATTCTCCAGCTCTCTTGGCAGAGGTGATGGCTTTAAGAAAAGCTGTCTTTAGATACAGATACAGATGCACCAAAGACATTTTCTTAAGTGGCTCAAAGGGAAGATCCATGAGTTTAATCAGAGCAAGATTTAAGCCCCAAGAGTAGAGGAGGCTCCCTTGTAGAAGGAAAAACATTGGTCATATCTTTCAGGAACAAAGAAACAGTACGACCAGAAAATACTGATCTGTGTTTAATATGCCTGACAGCTAAATGTCCCTTAAGCCTGGATTTAAGGAGAGGGAAGTGGTCCAATGTCTTGATGTCAACTTGGGGAGCCTTCAAAATCATCTCCAATGGTGTCAAAGCTACTCTGAGACAACTGCTTATTTGAATCAGAGAGGTAGGTACAGAAGCAGAGTCAAGTGGTGGAAAAGCATGTGGTGAAATGGACAGTAGCTTCAGTGATGGTCCCCCACTGAGGCACTGGGACAGCGAAGGGATTCTTGGGATCTATTGTAGTGACACGTCCAGGCTGACTGGTGCTGTGGTCTGTCACTGGAGATGTGTGTTGAATAGACAGCTATATCATTAAAAATCTCCAAAATACTCCTGTATTGGAGAGTAAGAGAGAGGAAAATGATACTTCCTCCTATTCTTTTGTTTGGGCCCCTCTAGTGGGGAAAAGTGCTTCCTGTTTTGATTTCCCGGAGGAGTCCTGTGGTGCCATGACTGATGTATTGGTGCTGGAGGACATGTTCAATATAGGACTGGCAGAGAGGACAGTGGTGCTGGATGAAGGGTTTTTTACCTGGGACTTTTCAAGCCTTATGCCACAGTGATAGCTCAGTTTTTAGTGTTGTGCCATAAACTGATTTTGATGCCACAGAACTGACAGGACTGAGCATTGGTGGCTGAGGGCGTCTCTCCCTTCATGGAGCCAAGTAGATCCCAGTTTGTGCCTTTGGAGGAAGATGGCGCAGAAACCCAAGTAGAAGGGTTTGTCCCACAGGAGAAGACCTCAGGATTGATCATGGTCTTGACACCTGTCATGGGCCTGCCAGAGTTTCAGGCTGTACATGTTCTGAGGCCAGATGAGTCTGGAGCTTCAAGTCTCTCTCCCTTCTGGCCGGGTGAGTAAAGGCAGGGCAATGGTAAGAAAGTTGGCTTTACTCAAAAACAGATGAGACTGGATGTGAGCATCAGACTCAGGAATACCCCAGAAACGAGGAGCACATCTTGAAGCCCTCACAGGGCTCAAGACCTGTCATAGTTCTGGTAAAGGAGCCCAGAGAGAGGACAAGGGAAGACTACTTACACTATTCAAAAATTAACTAACTACACTACACTAAACAATACTAACTATAGACTTACAAGAAAAGGTTATAAGGTAGTCTAGTCCTGAGGATAGGACATGGTGAGTTCCGTCTGCTCTCTGCAGTGGCAGTGAAGGAGCTGAGTCAGTTAGGGTGTGTACTCCACTACATAGGGTAGGATTCTTGTGTACACCCAGTGGAAATAGCTTTTCAAGGCAGTTCAGCAGCTCAATACCAGGAGGTGCCAAACCCACAAGATATAATACACAGAGGGCCTTGGAGAAGAACAATATGTTTTATACTCAATTTAGTTTGTAAAACAAAACTTTGTAATATAGATAAAAGCAATTACAATGCAAAGGTACTGAAATATGACTGTCCTGGGTAAGCTAAGCCTTTCATCTACGGATTCACACTCTTTGACAGGACACTTCATCAGTACCTTTTCAAAGTCTTCCCAAAACTTCAAAAATGGAAACTAAAGAAACAGGGATGCAATTTTGGATAAGCATGTAAGTATTTGAATGTTATTTTGCATTAAATCTCAACTATCTTAACATTAGAGCTGGTTGAAAAATTTCCAAATTCCTAATGTCGACAATTTTTTCACTCATTTTAAATATAAAAAATCAAGTTTTAATTAAAATTTAGTTTTTCAATTAGCTCTAGTTAACAGTACCTCAAAACGGTTCATAACAAAGTATTTATTATGAATAATCTTTTGATATAAGAAAATAAATTTCTGAACACTTCAAAGCTGTCTATTCAGGTCAAAATGAAACTAGTCATTAACTAAGCATCACAAACCACGACCCCAGTATTAGAAACATCTGAAGAGGCAAAATGTAAGAAAGGGGAACTAAACAATTCCTCAGCAAATCCTATTATCGAAATCAGAAATAAAGGTGGAAAAATAACTAGATGACAATCCTATCAATCTTGGAAGTTTGTATTTTGGTATCAGATAAATTGGCCAGTCCTGAAGGCAAAAGTATAGACAAGCCAAACTTGTGGGAGACCAACCATAGATTCACAGAAACTAAAGACAGTGAAAGCTTATTCCATCCCCTGCCAATTCAGTATTCCCTATGCTATGATACATTTATTAGTACAACATCCAGTCAACTTAAAGATATTTCAAGCAATGTGGCTTTTGATACTTCTCTTATGAGACCATCCCATACCCGAACAGATTTCAATCTCTGATATTTATTTCTGATATTCAGCCTAAATTTTCCACTTCTAAATTGCATTTTTTTGCTGATGGTTATAGCCCTTCACTGCCCTAAGTAGCTGGTCTCTTAACTTGTGTTTTCACTTTTCAGATATTTGTAGGCTATTATCAAACACCACACCAACCCTTAGTCAGAGCTTAGTTAGGGTATTCATAATAATTATCTTCTCTCATAAGGTCAGTTCTTCTAGATCACTAATCGTATTTGTTGATTTTCTCTACCCGCACCCCCCCCCACGGCCCTTTGTCTGATATTTTTGGTAATACAGTGCACACAAGCAAATGGAATATTTCAAATGCGTTTGCTCCAGAGGAACACAGAAAGGGACCTTCTGTTCCATAACATGGTGCCTTTTGGGTATGCAAGCCCAAAACTACATTGGCTTTCTTTTTGCTGACATATCACAACAATATCAGGTATAGAAATATCTTCCTGCTCAAGTAAAAATGTACAAAAAGGGACCACCTATCATCAAAGCTTTTTTGAAAAGTTTTTGAAGAACTGAAGCAGCACTGTATCATCCCTGTACCAATATGGGACAGGTGACACTAGAGAATAGGCAGAGGGCATGGATATCTAAACACACATATTCCAATGAGCCTGTTCTATAAGTGTCCTAAACCTCAGGGATCCCTGGCTTTACCCAGAGACTGTCACTGCCTCCGTTAGGTGTAACCTCTGGGGTAGATAAAAGGAACATGTGCCACCTACAATATATTATCTTGTTTAAGTCTCCTTCAGCGTGGCTGTAGGATGAATACACTCTCAATTCTTGCCATCCTTAAACCGCTTATCACTGCTGCCTCATCATGGCTCTGGTCACTTCCAGCACATCGGAATCCACTGCTGTGCTACCACAGGTTATACTTCAACAGCTATTGGCCTTTGAACATGGCTTCACACAGCACACATGGGGAATTAATGTTCCTTAGAGCAACATATGTAGCATGTCACATGTTTTGAGGGTCTGTCACCAGTTTTGAGGGTCTGTCACCACAAGGGTTTGTGACAGTTAGGAAGGGGCATACTGCCATACCAGAGTCACATTCCGCCACACCAAAGAGTCACATTCCATTCCACATTCAAGTGGGTACAATCTTCATCCTTTGGATCCCTTCCATGCAATGTACAAAGGAACATATTGTAAGGGTTAAAGCATGGTGCCTGGAAATCTGGTACTTTTGACATTTTTGTTAGTATGCCAGTGCTTCCACCTGCTAACTATTCTAATCATATTCAATGCTCTGGATTAGTACCGTACAGGTTCAACACAGACATTTTTGGTTAAAAGAGTTCTATTTATATCACATGCAGCTAAAGAATATAGTGAAAATACATACGAGAAATCCCTACTTGTTGTTTTCTTATTGCTGGACCAATATTCAGTTTCTTATCCTTATAATTAAGTTTTTCAGCCTAAAACAAAGAAAAACACTTAATATTCAGTACTTTTACTTTTTATTTTTTGGGTGCATATAACTACTGAAAATAAAACTAGAAGTAGATGATAGTGAACGCACCCAACAAGCTTCTTTCAGATCTCTGATAGTGTATCTCAAGTACTAAAAAACCAATACTTTTCCTATCTAAGTCCTTGGCTTCACTTTGCAAAAATTACCAATTGTGCTCCAATGTGTACATGATGCTTATTGTGATTTGGGCAAATGCTCACTAAAATTTACTTCTGAACGCTAATGGAGTTTCCTGACCAGAGACACAAATAATTGCTAGTAAAAATGCCAGTTTTACTTTTCTCCTTTTCAAAATAAATGTTATTATAAAAATATATGTTTACTTTAAAAAAATTAACTACATTAAAACATGCAATTAATACACTGCAAGGCTACTATACAGTTTATAAAGGATGACTTCAATAATTCAGCTGGTGTGCTGTAAATTCACATTCTTGAGACTTGCAGCACAGTAACTTGCTGTGCAGGTTAGCGTTGTCTGCACTGGGGGTTAGGCCAGCTTAACTACGCCACTCCAGAGTACGGATTTTCACACCCCTGCGTGACATAGTTAAGCTGACAATTTTCTAGTGCAGACCAGGCCAAAGTGTAAATTAAAGTAGGATGGGGCTACTTTTATTTACACCTTCTTTCAGCTCCTCATCATTTAAAGGAAAACAACAAAGTGACTGCAAAAAATACTGTCAAATTCACAAAGTAAACCAACTGCAAACTTTCGCCAATCTCCTTCATTTATTGTAGATGTAAGCATTGCTTTGCATCTACAGTAGGTAAAACAAAAATCAGACAGCAATGTGATTTTTAAATTGTAAGTGTCCCTTTTATCTTGCTTCTGCAAAAGGAAATCTTGAGGAACCAGAGGGCCTGATTCTCCATTTCCCTGAACACTTTGTAGTCATTTACACCAGTGCAAATGGGTATAAAATCAGAATCAGGACCAAAGTTTTCACTGCCAGAGCTAGGAAGTCCAAATACCAGATACTATATATCCATTAAAGAGCTAACAATAAAACCTCAAACCTTTTGCAGTTTTATTATCCAGAATATTTATTTAAAGAAAGATATAAAAGGAAATGCATAAAGATATCAGTTCCAGTCCAGTCCAAAGGCAACAGTCAGAGAACAGAATACTTTCCTTCTCTGGGCCCCAATTCAACAAGATATTTAAGCACTTGCTTGACGCTAAGCACTGTCTACGTGCTTAAAAGTTAGGCATGTGCTTTGCTGAATCTGAGCTCTGGAACACAAAGGATGGTACTATATATTCTCTTTCATGGCAAATAAACCTATTTAAGGGAAAGCAGCTAGTGAGACATGATAACCAGTGTACAGTTTCCAGAGCCAAATTGCTTCCTGACACAGGTGGTGGTGGGAACAAGCTCCTCTATGATGATATAATACCATATATTGCACTGGTATTATCAGTCAAAATTTGGACTGCTTATATATATATAAAATTTTAACTAGAGTTGGTCAAAAATGGGAAATACCATGCCGTTAAAATTTCATTAAGAAGTTCCCAGCTCTTTGAATAAAATTTTCAATAAAATTTCAATATTTTAAAAATTTCAACCAGCTGTACTTGTTGATAGGTTGCCACTCAAGTCTAGAAGAGGGTTTACTTGAGGTAATATCCTCTGGTGGTCTTCAGGGAACTTCATGAACACAACTGAGCCCATGGCTGATCCAGCCAACATAGCCCAAGCAGGCCAAGAGAACAGGTTGCAAAAGGCTAAGGTGGTGGAGCCATCATAGCTTCCTATATCCTAGGAGAAGTACAAGAGAGAATATCCTTGCAGTTAAGAAAGGTCCATTCTGGGGCAAACCTCACATTTCCAGGAGCAAGAATTAATTGTATCTGGAAGTGGGCCTCAGATATCTCAGAGGTTTTTGAGTGCACCTGAGTGGTTTCTCCTTGATGAGCGTGAGGTTAACTTCAATTTTCCTCATGATCTCAGCCTCAGCCTAAAAATATAGTCTACTTTACAGATGTCTTATGACAGCTGGATTCTCTACTCAAGGAAATCACAGCACCAGAAGGAACTGGATTCACAACAAACTTCAGATCCAAGTGATTAGTATACACAGAAGAGGCTGGAAATGGCTCTCTCTACAAAGTTAAGATACCTGACACTGAAGCATCACCTTCACCTGCCTTAGTCAGCTCTAGAGACTCCCAGCACCCACCCTCCCTTAAAACTAAATCTCCGAGATGTCTTTTTAGATGTTCTGTGGGTTCAGAAGGGAAAATAATGCTACCGCTGCTTCTCTTCATTCTTCTGTACAAAGAAAGAAAAGCAACAAATCTGAACAAACGGCCCACAGACATCCTGGGCTTCTTTAATACCTTCAAATCCAAGCAGGTAAATACACAAGGGACAAATATCCATTCGTAATGGATGTCTGCAAGCACTAATTCCATATTGAAGAATTTACCTAAACAATGAGTATAATGATGAATATATCATCTTACCTCTTGTAAAATTTTTTGTGCATCTTCTTGAGTTTCAAAAGTGATGAAACCATACCTAAATAAAAATTACATAAATTATTTTTCTTGCTATACTACTTTATAATGTGTTTTTGGTTATAATATATATTACATATTATACAACATACTATGTTAAAACATTAAGTTTGAAAAGTAAAGCACTAAGAAGTTATGAAATGACAAATAAAGGTGCCTTTGCAACCTTAATTCGGCCCCGTATTTGTGTGAACTACAACAGTCTTTAATTACATGCTCACATTCTATTTTTCTCACAGGACCACTGTCTCATTCGATGAATACTGCTTAACGAGCAGCTAGTCAATATTTTGTTTTATCCTCATTGTTCAATGTGTGGTCCTGGCCCAGGCCCAGGCCCTGCTCTGAAGACAGAATTAACATCCTCATGGGCTTTTTTACGGTGGTCATCACTATAATATGACTGCTTTACAAACATTAATGAATTTATTTTCACAACACCTGTGAGATGAGGGGGTATTATTATCCACATTTTACAGATAGGGAACTAAGTCACAGAGAGATTAAAGTCAAAAGTATCCACTACATTTTGGTGCCCAATTTACTGTACACTATCCAAACCCTTCTCTGAAGGCATAATTATTAATCTCCTCACAGGCTTTTCTATAGCACTGGCTGATTGCATTTTAATTCTTCACAAATATTTTTAATTTTCAGAGCATTCTGAGAGGTGACAGAGTGATATTATCCCTATTTTAGAGATGGGGAACTCAGGCACAGAAAGTTTAAGGTAAAAAGACACCTGTGACCAGATTTTTCCGCACACTTAGCATCATATAGCATTTTGTATGTTCAGACACAGGTTCCTATTGACATCAGTTGATGCTGAGAGTGCCTAGCACTTCTGCAGATTAAACACCAGGGTATCAAGTAGGGCACCCAGAAAAAGAGGAATACACAATTAGTGATCACCTGTGAAGAATTTGGTTTAAGTGACTTTCCCAGCATCACCTAGAAACTCTTTTAACATGGGCTGAGATATAATCTCATTCTCCAGAGCAATATTTAACTGCTTTAACTATGAAATCATCCTTTTTCTTCCTGCAGTCCACTACCTCATTCACTACAGAACTTCCAATTTCCTCAACAAATAAAGCTGGGGACTTATAGACAGCGACCTCCTTTACTACACAACCTGATTCATTCCCAGAGCAGGTCCATCCTCTGCCATGAATGAGACAGGGGTCCTGTGGAAAAACAGTGTGTGATTATGTAATTAGAGAATGTATTATAATGAATATACATAAGAGCACTTACTTTTGAGTGCTTGCCTTTGCAATCTTAATGTTCTTTCAAACACCATTTTTTGTTTTTTATTTTAAATTTTAAAAAGGCAAACCGAAAAAACAAACTGATATCCACATGGTTCATCAGCAGGGTTGGAATCTACAGAGTCTGTGAATCCATCACACAGTCCTCTGTCACTTGAGATAACTATGTAACTGATAGCTGTGGTGGTAAGTTGTCATCCTCTGTGTGGACCAGAATTAGAGAAGCATGAAACACACGCGCAACCTGTCCGTTTCAAATGTATTTGGTAACAGTAGAATAATGGTGAGACACAGAGATCTTGGGTTCCATTCAGGCTTTGGAGGGAAGTTTATTGTAGTTCGCACAGACTCTTCTACAGACTTTTTGCTTTCCCACTATGGCTTCCTGTTCCAGTCCAATTCTTCCTGTGTACCTGGTCCCAGTTTCCACTCCTCAGATTTATAAACTCAGTCTCAGACAGTGCAAATCTCCCCATACTCCCAGTCTCTCCCCCTCCTCACACCCTGTCCCAGTCCCCTTGCCCAGCCAGTCCTCTTTTCACCATTTCAGGGTCCTCAGCCAATCTGCCTCTCCCTTCTCACACCACTATCTCTTAGTCATAGTCTTCCTCTCTGGGTTCCTCATCCAGTCTCATCTCTCACCCCACCCTGTCTCCTGATCTCAGTCTTTTTGCTCAAATAGTCCCAGTTCTACCCCTGCGCCACAGCTCCTTGTCAGATGTCTCCCCTCCCCAGTTTCCTTTTCCACACTGGTTCCTAATTCAAGTCTCCTTATCCAGCTACTCCCAGTCCCCTCTCTCACTCCATCCAATCTCACTGTTCCACTCCCCCCTAGCCAACAGGTTCCAGGCCCACCATTCCTCTCACCAGCTCCCACTCCCAGTTTCCTTGCCCAGATAGACCCTGTCATCGCCCCACCCCAACTCCCACTTTTTCTCTGCTTCCTCCCTCTAGCTCTTGTCCCTTCTGCATTGGAATCAGGCAGCTTCCTCCTCCATGCTGCAGGGCCCAATAGGGGGGATGGGGGGGGGAAGGGGGAAAAGGTGTCATTAAGAACACGAGAAACAGTTTCCCTGTTCCAAGCTCAGGTGCCTGGACCCAGCATGCCCACAGCAGCCCAGAGTCAAACTGCACGGAAAGTCCTGCTCATCTCTGGGCTGCAGCGTGCCTGGAATCTTCAAGAATGTAGTTGCTAAAACCAAAGTCTCTACTGAGCATGTGTAAACTATGATTTTTCAAAGGCTTGTAACTGAGCCAAATTTGGGGCAATTTTCATGGGAACGGCAAAAGGAACATCCCTGACACAAAGAACACTCCTCCTGCCAAATCTCAAGTCTCCATATCTCAAATCTCCAAAGCCTGGGGGCACTGGACCTTTTCAAAGAAAAGGTCATCAGAGTTTTTTAAAATGGGAAAAATAATGTATTTTTTACTAGCTTCATACTCAGAAATTTTCCAGGTAAATTCAGCTTGAGACAGATAACTGACATGCAAGATTTCAGCCAAAATGGTTAAAATTTGGCAAAGTTATAAGCAATTGAAAATGGGGTGTTTACGATGGGAAGTGCAGGCAACCTTAGTAATAGGAGGTGTTACAAGACTCATTTGTAATGATTGTAAACCTATCCAGTTTTACCTTTTAAGGAAGAAAAAAAAATGACACTTATAAGAGGAAGTTGGGACTCTATTTAAAAATGATAGCATATATGAAAGTCCTGGCTAAAGTTCAAAGTGATAGTAAGGGGAGCTGCAAACTCACCATGAACTAAATCATTAAAAAAACAAAAATCACAAAGCATTTTGGGTAATAAATATAAAAGCCATGCAACTGCAAACTTCCAAAAACTGTGTAATATTCAAAATATGTAACAGTAATACAATTCTATCTGAAGATACAGATAGAAAACTGTTTACTGCAACTAGGTACATTCATAGAGGCGTTTCCTGCATACCAATATTTTTAAAGACATCAGCAAAGTTTTCTATTTCATTCACACTAACATCTCACTTAAGGATTCATTGCTAAAGCTCTTTTGCAGTGTCAAAGTTCCTTTGCAGAGTCTAAGTGGCTTTAAAGTTCTTTTAAAATATCAGGAAAATTCAATACGAAAATAATGTTAATAAGTGTTAAGATTCAGAAATCAAGCAAACTGCGGCCAGGTGCACAGGAACTATCTATTCTGCAGTAAACAAGAGCTTAACTTCAGTTTCCTTTCTCTTTTCCCTATAGAGCTGCTCTGGGGAAGGGCAATAAGATGATCTTATTGAAGAGACTGAAGCAAAAATGCCTGTGGGAAGAAAGGGTGCTACACACCAAGGTACCGAGTCAATCTATGTTGGGGAATGTTTTTGTAATAGGTTTTTTGCTTATGTTGAGGAAAGAATTTACTCCTGCTGAAAAATCTTGTTTGTTAGAGCAGTTTTATTGCTGCTGAATCAACCTACCAGCTTAAAACAGGTAAGTAAGTTAATTCAAAATGTAAGGTTTCTACAGCAAACTTTCCTCATCCACATTTCATGTTTGTTATTTATTATTGGCATTCTGGTAGCATCAATGTGCTAGCTGATGATTACACACCAAGGAAGATACAGTCTCTGCCATAAAGAGCTTCCAGTCTAAGAAAAAAGCAACATAAAAACGTTGAGGGAGAGGAATGGATTAAAGCAGGTAAGCAAAATACATACTCTTCAGCTACCCCTCCATCTATTCATATTAGTCAGCTAGTTTCTTTTAGGCATCAAGGCTGAAGAAGAACTGAAGCAGAGATTTGGAGGACAGAGTAAATGTCTTATGGATCAGTTCAGGGAAGGAATTCTGTGTGTTACCAAGGGGTGCACTGGAAGAAAACACGAAAACCACTGTCAGAGAGGTAGACAAATGGAGGTGGCAACAGAGGCAGACATTGGGGATACCATGATGAGAGACAAAGTAGTTAAGTAGGGAGTGGCAGAGTTGGTAACAACCTTGAAGGTGAGGAGAAAAAAGCTCCTCTCCTCTTCTGGTGTGGGGCAGAAGCTTCTTCTTTCTGTGTTCAGAGTGAGTTTCAGAGATGCAGTGACAAAGGATGAGGATGAATGAAGTTGCAAGCTGTCTCACATCTGCAAACTTAAGGTGCTGAAAACTATGACAGCCTTGTACATAAAAATGGATCTAATACTTATGCAGGTACTCCATACCCCCGATTACAAGGATCCTACTGCAACTCTTAGATGTGCTGCACAGAAATCCCAGCTCAGAGGTAAGCAATGGTGATCTTACACCATCTTTACACACTTCTGATTTTGTGCTGCTCTGTGGCCCCTGGCATTGACAGACACCCCTAGGGGCTTGGCTAAGTCATGGCAGCATGTTCCCAGTTACCTATATGCAACATAAATGTTTGCAGTGCTACATGTTGTGTCCTTGCCAGCAACATGTCCCTTCCTCCCTGCCCCCGGTATGCCCTCTGCACTAGAGCTTGCAAGCGGCTCCTCAGAATACAGGCTTAGCTCCTGAGCTGGGGGAATCTGTTCCTGATTGGATTCAGGTTTTTAGAGCTCCTTTATTCCACTCTGATCCTTTTACATGATGTAAAGGGGCCAGAAAGGGAATGAGGCCCTCACCCATATTGTAACATAATGGACATTCTTGCCTGTGAAACTCTAGGTTAAAGTGAGGTCTAAGTGCTTGGAGAGGAGGAAAATAGTGATGCTAACCATACATTTATCAACACAACCATTCTGGGACACTGTTAAGAAAGAAAACAAATGAACTGAAACTTGAGTGTGCCATGTAATGCGATGCCAGTAATAATATTATAAGCCATGAAAATCACCATCAACTTCTATAGCACTTATTCCACTTTCTATGATGTTTTCAGTGTCCACAATGGATATATTGCAACTGTACTAACCCCTTTGAAACTCCAGCTCTGTCATTTACTATCTTCACTTCTTTCACACACCCATACTGGGCAAAAAACTTCCTTAGGTCATTTTCATTAGTCTGGTAAAATAAAGCAAAAGAACAAAATAACTATGTTTGTTTAGTTATTAAATAAGAAATAACCACAATATTGCTTTGGTTTGGACACATTTAACAACAAACTACTTGTAAATCCTGGGAGCAACTATTTATTAAAAACACTAGAAACAGAGAAAAGCCTCCAAGGTGAATGTTTCTGTGACTGTTTTGGGGAGATGGTGAGTGTGGGTATGGAGGTAGGGCTGGGGTGTGAGAGCAAAAGACAGAGAGAGCAGGTAATAATCTCAGTTTTAATCCTACATGATTTTAATCTTCAGAAATAAATCTAAGTATTTACTGAATTTACATTATAATTTTACTCCAATAATCTTGTAACTCAATTATATCTGAATTCCATTTTGTCTCAGACAAGTTTTTCAGTTCTATATTTTAGTGTCGTTTACAGCACGAGGCATTATAATTTAGAGATCATTTTAAAATTTAAAACTGGGCAAGTGTGCGTAGACTTCCATGAAGAATTTGCTAAGTTTGAAAACAATCATTAAGATAGGGTGAAGTTATTAGCCCATATTATGTAGGTCAAACTAAATTATCATAATGATCCCTTTTTACCATAAAGTCTATTATTGAAACACTGTGTACTACAGATGCATAACATGTTCATTTTCTGCACTGATAAAAACAGGGATCAAGTGTGGTCTTCCAGAAGATTTCTGTATCTAGAAGTACAGACACTGAAATAAATACACCAGGTATTTGAATGTCTGATCCTGTGTGACCGCTGATTTGGCATGTGTTGAATCTCACGCTTCAAGGAAGTGTGCTGATGCACATTGATCTTTGGTTTCAGAGTAGCAGTCGTGTTAGTTGGTATCTGCAAAAAGAACAGGAGTGCTTGTGGCACCTTAGAGACTTAACACATTTATTTGAGCCTAAGCTTTCGTGGGCTACAGCCCACTTCATCAGATGCACAGACTGGAACATACAGCAAGAAGATATTTATACATACAGAGAACATTTCAGGTGGAAGTAGCCATACCAACTGTAAGAAGCCAATCAACTGAGATGAGTTATCATCAGCAGGAGAAAAAAAACTTTTGAAGTGATAATCAGGATGACCCATCGAAGGTGTGAGGATACATAACATGGGGAAATAGATTAAATTAGTGTAATGGCCCAACTATTCTCAGCCTCAAGCCACTCCTGGATGGATCTAGAGTTCTCAGAGCCTCAAGGAACTATATCAGAAGTTTTAATGTGTTTCTTTGACTCACCAGTCATATTTTAAATGTATGGTATATGCTGGAAAAATTATTCTTCCACTTCTCCAAGGTTTACACTGCCTTGTATATGCCTCTAAGGAACAGGGGAGTTTTTACTGATTACAGAGTTAATATAAGTTATCATAATGGTTGTGTCATTGAGACAATTGGTGAGTACTTGTTTGGAAGAATTTTATTTTCAAGATGTATTTTATAAAAAGGTGTTATTTTCTTGGTGCTGCAAAGAATTACTCTGCCCTCCTAATGAAGCTCCAAATACACTGAAGAGCCTGTACAATGTACTTAACTTCAACATTCCTTTCTCCAGGAAAGGACTAAATGCTCTACTAAGGTTATTTAGAAATCAAGCCAGTACGTAGCCAATATTCATAACTTCAAATACAAAAATGATACATGCCTACAAATAGGATTAATAGATTCAGTAGATCATAACCTTTGAGAGATGTTTTATGGCATATGTAGCATAAAACACATTCTAAGCATATTTCCATAAAGCCTTATGCGAGGTATTGTCACGAGGATATTAAGCTCCAAGTTACAAGATACAATAACTTCAGATATAGTGGAGAATGTCAGCTAGACTTAGGATGACCAGATATTCCAATTTTATATGGACAGTCCTGATATTTGGGACGTTTTCTTATACAGGCACCTATTACCCCATACCCCAACCCTGATTTTTCACATTTGTTATCTGGTCACCCTAACTAGACTATGAGAAAGGAGATTTGGAAGAACTAGAAGATGAGCATATCAGAGGAAATGAAAGCAGAACTGGTTGGAAAGAGGAAACATTTTTTGTGAAAATTTCACTGAAAACCTGTCTGTTTTTCCAACAATTTTGATTTTTTTCAACTAGCTCTAGCAAGCGGCTCTCAAGAATTATGACACTCTCTGGCTTTTGGAAAGATTTCTTCCCAGAAATGATCTAAGATTGGCAGGAATCTATCCTAGGGTTTGAATCCACATCTAACTAAGCCCATTTGGTAGTAAGCTTAGCTGAAAGAGTTATTTCCCCTTTCCAATGAAATTCATATTCCTTACTCTCACTCTCCGAGGAAGAGATGACCTAAAGCTTTCCCACCTTTAGACCTCTCAGCTCCAGCACAAACAATTATACCCCCTTCATCAGACAAGATAGTATAAACATTATCTGAAATACTGATGGTCCCTGGCATTGCTAGCCACAGGAAAGACAAAATCGGGAGGGAGACAGAAGTCTTTACCAGAATATTTTTTTTTTATATAAAGAACTACTCTGCCCTCCTAGTGAAGCTCCAAATATAGTGAAGAGCCTGTACAATTTCAACTCAACAGTAAAAATATGAATTTCTAATGGCTCAGCCATATGATCAAAAAGATCCTGGAAGCTCTTGTAATTATTATGCAAGATATGCTGGGTAAATTGTCAGCATAATGATGGACAAGATGAATATCCGCCACATCCATTCTTTTCTTTTTCTTAATCTGAGTCAGTGCTCAGGGGGTCCTCTGACTAACTGCATTTAGGCAGAGAGGATACTGATGGTGGGAAAGAAGGAACAGCTAAACAGACAAAAGAAGCAGAGGTCCATGGTTCTAAAGTGGTAAAAAAGAAAATGAGAGCAGCATGGAAATCATCAAATGTTCAGATCAGCAAAGGAGTGTGCATATGGCCCTTTATTGCCTTTTGGAGGGTCCAGAACATGTAGCATCAAGGCTGCATGTGTTCAGTTAGGTTATGTACTAGCAATACTCTGTGGCAAATCTTTAAACAAACATGTTTACTTTTCCTAGATATTACCCTGTGTAACAGGATGGCTTGCCCCTTTACCTTCCACAGGCCTATGCCCAGCCAACACTGATTACTGAGGAGGCACATATGAGCAAAATTAGCTGTCTCCCTATAAAGGGTAGCAAGAAATGGAAGAGGAGGTAGAGAGAGAGTTGTAGAAACTACCAAAGAGAGGAGACTTAATGGTAGCTTTGGAGGATATACTCCTCAGGGCAGAGACTAAGGCCATGGCTAAACTGGCGCTTTACAGTGCTGCAAGTTTCGCGCTCTGGGGTGTGAAAAAAACACCCCCCTGAGCGCTGCAAGATACAGTGCTGTAAAGCCTCAGTGTAAACAGTGCCGCAGCGCTCGGAGTGTGGCTCCCAGCGCTGCAAGCTACACCTGCAGAGGATGTGGAGTACGTGCAGCGCTGGGAGAGCTCTCTCCCAGCGCTGGCACTGCGACCACACTCACACTTCAAAGTGCTACTGCGGCAGCGCTTTGAAATTTCAAGTGTAGCCATACCCTTTAAGGCTAGCAGGGTAACTGCCATATTGTCACTTTGGTTTGATGTTTTGGAAAATGAACAAAAGCCTGGCCAGAAGGGCCTGTGAGACCGTTCTTGTGTCTATTTAGTAGCACAGCTCTAAAGGAGGGGGAAGTTGATGGCAGGGCACTGCAGAGGCATCTCAGGCGATGAGGGGTGCACAGGAGACATGACCGCACAACAAAGTAAAGAAAATACGACAAAGTAAAGTAAATATGCTTAACTTCTTTTTATTGTGAAATGGATGAAAAGTCAACAGAGCTGAAGATACAGATACTTACTAATAATATGGAGATGTTTATTACCTATAGTACTGTGCTGTGTAGAAAAAAGGAATAATGAGATTTTGTGATTCAAAGATGATTAATTTAGTGTACTAAATTGTCATTTTTAGCTCTATCTAGAAGTATTTTTTTTAAATTGTGCTCTAAAAATGTATAATCTACAAAACATCTGTATTACAAATAACTTTTCAGATATTTTTAAAAAGAATGCTTGTAGCAGTTCAATATGCAAATACAGATAGCCATCTTTCTGTGGAAAATCAGATAAAACACAATTATAAGGCTTAGTTTACACCTCTAATTAGGATATTATTGCAAAGACCACCATCATCTCACAATCTTATATACACTTATACCTAAAAGGCATAAAATTAATGAATATATAAAGTAAGGCTAATAAAGAAAAAATATCAAAACATTTATGCTATTACTTATCTACCAAGATTAGAAAAAAATACCTTAAAATCGATTCCTCCTACAAAGATGCGATTAGGAATAACCGTTCCAAATCTTGGGGCACTCGTTGGGTTATTTAAAGGCACAGGTGACACAGTGTTGGGGGATGGAGACAAAGATTCTGTTTGTGTCTGATTTGTGGTTTGCTGTTTGAAAGAAAAATATTTTTGTAAAATTTATTTCTGACGTTTTGTAGAGTATAAACCACTAAAGCAGGGTTTCTCAAACGGGTCGCCGCCTCTGTAGGGAAAGCCCCTGGAGGGCGGGCTGATGTGTTTACCTGCCCCGTCCACAGGTCCGCCAATCACAGCTCCCACTGGCCGTGGATTGCTGCTCCGAGCCAATCACTGCTCCGGGCCAATGGGAGCTGCTGGGACATCACCAGTCCTTCATGAGTTCTCAAAGATACATATAGGGCTCCTATCATCATAGTATGTAAGCTCGTTACAATCATAAGTATTTATCCTCATAATACACTTGCGAAGTTCCCATCATCCCAATTTTATAGATGGGGAACTAAGCATAGAGACTGGACATGATCCAAATCCCACTAATCTCAATCGGAGTCTTTCCATTGACTCCAAGAGGCTTTGAATCATGCCATGAGTGACTTGCTCAGGATCAACCAGGAAGTCTGTGGCAGAGCTTGATATTGAAACCAGGCTTCCTGAGTCCCAGAACAGTGTTGTAACCAATTTTCACAAATTCACTCAAAAGAACCTGGTATCTACTCTGCTAGGCCTGGTCTACACTACAGGGTTGGGTCGAATGTAGTCACATTAGGTCGATTTAAAAATGAATGTGTCCACTCAACCAACCCCGTTCTGTCGACCTAAAGGGCTCTTAAAATCGACTTCTGTACTCCTCCTCGGCGAGGGGAGTAGTGCAAAAATTGACTTAGCTGGGTCAAATTTGGGGTAATGCAGACACAAATTGACGGTATTGGCCTCCGGCAGCTATCCCAGAGTGCTCCACTGTGACTGCTCTGGACAGCACTTTCAACTCTGATGCACTAGCTAGGTACACAGGAAAAGCCCCAGGAATTTTTGAATTTCATTTCCTGTTTGGTCAGCGTGGCGAACTCAGCAGCACAGGTGACCATGCAGTCCCCTCAGAATCATAGAGCGCAGAATTTTTCTACACTCCCCCTATCATCTCCGTCCCTGAGGTTATCGCAAATTAGAAGGCGAAAAATTGCACTGACATGATTTCCAAGCTCATCCAGTCCTCCCACACTGATAGGGCACAGCTTAATGCATGGAGGCATTCAGTGGCAGAGGCCAGGAAAGAATTAAGTGAGAGTGAAGAGCAGAGGCAGGACGTGATGCTGAGACTAATGTGGGAGCAAATGGACATGATGAAGCATCTGCTGGGGGGAGCAAATGGACATGATGAAGCGTCTGTTGGAGCTGCAGGAATGCCAACAAGAGCACAGACCCCTCCTGCATCCATTGTATAACTGCCTACCCTCCTCCCTATGTTCCATAGCCTCCTCACCCAGATGCTCAAGGGGGAGGCTCCAGGCACCCAGCCACCCCACTCCAGAGGATGGCCTAAGTAACAGAAGGCTGTCATTCAGTTTGATTTTTAGTGTGGCTACAATAAGCAATGGAGCCTTGTCCTTCCCTCCTCCCCCACCCCACCTAGGCTAACTTGTTCATTTTCTCATTTTTTTAATAAATAAAGTATGCATGGTTTCAAAATAAGTTACTTTATTTTGAAGGGGGGAGGGTGATTGGCTTACAGAGAATTAAAATCAACAAAGCGGGCGGGTTTGCATCAAGGACAAACACACACAACTGTCACACTGAAACCTGGCCAATCATGAAATTGGTTTTCAAAGCCTCTTTGATGTGCAGCGCGCCGTGCTGTGCTCTTCTAATTGCCCTGGTGTCTGGCTGCTCAAAATCGGACACCAGGCAATTTGCCTCAACCTCTCACTCTGCCATAAATGTCTCCCCCTTACTCTCACAGATATTATGGAGCACACAGCAAGCAGCAATAACAATGGGAATATTTGTTGCACGGAGGTCTGACCAAAAGCGCAAGCGAGCTTTTAAACATCCAAAAGCACATTCTACCACCATTCTGCACTTGTTCAGCCTATAGTTGAACTACTCCTTACTACTGTCCAGGCTTCATGAACGTATCCCCCCGAGCTCGTCGCTGAGGAGCGAGATGGCAGAGTTGCAGGGGAAGTGATGGAGCCATACACCATGCCCTGGAGGTTGCTAGGAGCCGGGCAGGGAAGCGTTCCCAGAACTGCTGGCCAACCTAAATGTCTGAGGACCGTTACCAATCCTACTGCACCGTCCGCTGCCAGCAGCACCCAGGAAGACCAGTAGGGATCCCCCGAGCTCGTTGCTAGGGAGCAGAGAAGAGTTGCAGTGGAAGCGGTGGATGATGACAGTTAGCAGTCCTACTGCACCGTCTGTTGCGAAGGCAAGGAGATGCTGCTGTGTACCAATGCTAGCTGCTGCAGGTGCTTCTGTGTTGAATGCTTGGAGGTCTGGGTAGGGCAAGGTACCTTGGCCAAGGCAAACGAGCAAGAGCCCTGGAGCTGTTATATGTGTCAACCACAGAAGTGCTATGGGGTGTTACAGCGCCGACCGGACTGGAATGTACGATTGCAAGACCTCTTCACCAGCGACAAAGGACAGGAATATGATGCACCTAAAATCTGAAAAGGCCCACACATTTCCCACAGTCACTACCTTTGATAACAGAATGGCAATGATTGCATTGGCTACCTGGATCACAGCAGCCCCCACAGTAGACTTACCCACAACAGCAGTGGTGACGGTGAGCTGATCGGGCTCCATGCTTGCTGTGGTATGGCATCTGCCCGGATAATCCAGGAAAAAAGGCACGAAACAATTGTCTGCCGTTGCTTTCACAGAGGGAGGGACAACTGATGACGTGTACTCAAAACCACCACGACAGTGTTTTTGCCCCATCAGGCACTGGGAGCTTAACCCAGAATTCCAGTGGGTGGCGGAGACTGCCAGAACTGTGGGATAGCTACCCACATTGCACTGCTCCATAAGTCGATGCTAGCCTCAATAGTGAGGATGCACTCAGCTGACTTAATGCGCTTAGTGAGGACATACGCAATCGACTGTATAAAATCAATTTATAAAAATCTACATCTATAAAATCGACCTTATTTCATAGTGTAGACATACCCCTAGACATGTTTGGGATCAGTTTAATTACTCATTCACATTGCATGTTTTGATAACATGAATCACAGAATGGTTAAGGTTTTTTCTGCCCTTATCATTAACAGCTGATTTATTTTTGCCACATCCTTGCTCTTGGTCAGCTCGTATATATGCTAGTGATCACACTTCAACTGTGTATTTCAGAGGATTTTTGTGCTGAAACTGTAGAACAGACAACTGTGACTGTTCTTGAGGCAGTTGGTTGATTACTTTTCTGTCACTAATCGATGACCTTGAGCCATTCCATTGATATGATATGCTCTCCCATCCCTACAAACTAGCATCTAAAGTGATTCCATTGTGGAAGCCCACAGACATTCCTTTAATTAGTTTTCAGCTTTCAACCAACAGCTTAAAATATGACAGTCATGGCAGCATTAGCAATTTTTGGAGTTCCTTAAGAGTTCCACTTCCACTGAGAGGGAGAGATATCTGAAAACAACAGAGAAGGATCTGTAATTGTACTCTGCACTGTCTATCCTGAGTATGTCTGGTTTAGAGCTGAATTGGGTTTTCTGAATATAGAGGTTCTGCATAAGAATTAGCATACATTTCTTTCTGTTGAAAATCTGCTCTGTTGCTCCAGAAACAAACAACTATGGAGATGGCTACCGTGGTCAACATTTCAGCTTGGCCCAGTCTAGCCAGTCATTCAGGTATGGCTAAATGAAAAGACACTCCCTTCTCATTCTCTTCACTCTGGTAAAAGTTTGAGATGCATCATCCAAACCAAACTGCAACGTTTGACATAAAAACTGTTTTGGCTACAAAGCACTGGAACTACAGATGTAAACATAAAATCAGGTTATGGAGATAAGTTTCAGTACATCCAACAAGTAGAATTATTTATCTGAGTAGATTCCTAACAGACATAATTCAAAAACTCTTTCCCCTAAGGAATGTATTTTCTACTTTGAACTTAATTCTGGTTTGGTGTAAACAGACTGAATAAAATTGTTGGGATATTTGAAACCACTTTCTGCTGTACAGCTACGGGGCCTAAAAGCCATTGGAGTGACAGTTTATGACTCATAAATGGAAGAAACAAAGCAGTCTTCCTCCTATTAAGTTAAGGGTTGTGTGGATCAGCATATTCCCAAAACTCCTTAAATGAGGAAGTGGTGGCATCCAGGGCTCCAGCTCCTCTGCCCTGGAAGCAAAAGAAGCGATTCTTACCGGAGCCTCTTCTCAGACAATATGATCTGGATTCTTTCAATCTGTAGCCGGAGAGTGAGGACCAGAAGTGTCACTTAAAGTGGTATATCCTGAGGAAGGCCAAGTATTCTTTCTATCTAGGAAGACTGTTGAATTCACTGGGGTTTTACTGCTAGAAAGAGCTTTCCCATGAAAGAAAGTGCTGAGAAGCTTGTCTCTGACATCTAGCTGTCTGATTAAGGAGATGTCCTATCAGGAGCATCCCTATCATGTTCATTTGTATTTTTGATATTAGGGTATGCCAACAAAATATTTGGGGCCTGGTGAGAGCTCAAGAGAATGGGATCTATGGTACTGAGTCCACTGATTTTTCCTCTTCCAACTCTGAAGTTGGCCTATTTGGTTAATAAAGGACATATCATAATTTGTCTTTCCCCTGGCTCTGGGGATTAGGTATGGATCTCCCCTTTCCTGGAGGATATTAGGTCCCTAAGATTCTCCACTGTAGCTGGAATTCTGGATCCTGAATAATGACCTTGAAACAGGACTTGTCCTTTCAGAATATCAAAAGCAAAAGGAGACATTTACTCCTCAGAGGAGGAGACTCATTTCTCTTTCTACAACCTGGCCCTCTATTTTGAATGTCCTAATAGATGTCTTCATTAAATTCAAGACATCTGATGCACTTTGGACTTAAATTTCACAGCTTGCTCCGCTTTTTGCTGTGCAGCCTGGCTGCTGTAACTCTGAGATGGAAGAAGAGATGCTGCCTACTGGGACAAGATAGGGTGCAGCCCATAGAAGGGTTAGGATATTCATTGTCCATTGCCAAGGCCTATTTTCTCTGTGAGTTGCACCTTTAAATTTCTGTCCTTCTGTCCTTCTACAAAACACAACAGACATCTTGTTCTCCAATTTGCTTTTATCCTTGTTCAGCTTGAATCACCCAGACACTAAGCCTGTCACTGAAGAAGTCTGTTCTTTCTGGCTGTTAGTTTTAATCTAAATTAAAATAAAGGTATTTTAGTTTGAACTAAACATATTTTGCTGTGTATACAAAAACTCAAGAAGTGGAAAGGAGGCGGTAGCACCTGCCTACTCAGGTTTTTAAAGGCAGATGCAGTGTTGCTGCATGAGCAACTCCAACTGAGGAAAGCAGTTGGTTCATGCTCTGCAGACCTAGGAGGTGAAAAGACTAGGGCTTGGAGACCATATAGAAGCCCAGAGTGACCTCAAGGGAAGGAAGCCCAGATTTGTAATGGTGTTTAGATGCCTAACTGTGACTGATTTTCAGGAGAATTAGGTGCCCAAATACCTTAAAAAACCTGACCCAAAATGCCTAGAGAACATAAGGGAAAATTCACTAGTTGTCCCTGAAACAGGCAGTCTAAATCCTCTCAGGAATGTATCTGCCTCATTCAATACCTAGGTCTCTTCACAACTGAGAGGGCCTTGGAAAGCTGGGGCTTCAGTCCCTGCCCCACTCTTGCAACTGAAGGGGCATCTCAGGAAAAGGATGTTCTCACACTTTTATTTATATTGCACTGTGACTTTTTTTTATCTAGAAGTAATAAAATTGTTACACTTTTCTTTAACCTGACTTTTCTTAAGCTAGTAGGAATGTATGAATATTTAAAAATTAGCAAATGGCTGCACAAACTTCACAATCTCAACACATGGAAGCTTCCTGATACGGGACGGGTAGTGCGGGGTGGGGCAGGGGGAAGGAGCAGCATGGCAGAAATCAAACTTCTCCTAGACACTGTCACCATTTAGATTACTCTTTATTTAGACTGTCTGCTTCATCTTTTGATTGTGTATCTCTCATTTATTCACTAGATAGTATCTTGTTCTTTTGTGAAATTTAATACTTTTACGATCTCTGCTTTTAAGCATTTCTGGATATGTCCCAAACCCTTTTACCTTCTTGTGTGTCTATCAAAGATAATCTTCAAGTGAGACAGTGGCAGCAAATAACAAGAAGGAAAAGAATATCAATTTTATTTTTAGCTTCTCAGAAACTGAACATACAGTGAGTCAATTTAGTGTCCGCTAGGTGTCCTAATGCAGTGGTTCTCAAACTTGGGCCACCACTTGTTCAGGGAAAGCCTCTGACGGGCCGGGCCAGTTTGTTTACCTGCCGCGTCTGCAGGTTCGGCCGATCATAGCTCCCACTGGCTGCAGTTCGCCGCTTCAGGCCAATAGGGACTGCAGGAAGCAGCGTGGGCCAAGGGACGTGCTGGCCGCCGTTCCTGCAGCCCCCATTGGCCTGGAGCGGCGAACCATGGCCGGTGGGAGCTGCGATCGGTCAAACCTGCGGACACAGCAAGCAAACAAACCAGCCCGGCCCGCCAGGGGCTTTCCCTGAACAAGCGACAGCCCAGGTTTGAGAACCACTGACCTAATGAATGATGCTAAAACTATTCTACAGCCTTGATTATTCTCAATGCATGCCATGCCTAAAAAGAACTGCCATTTAACTGTATGTGAGCTAATTAACTTCAGTGTGAGCAAGTATCTGAAGATTGAACAACGAAAGCTATTAATTCAAATTTTGATATGTTTATGGGGGTTTGTTCTTTATTTAAATCACTCATCTCTATATTTCAAGGTAAAAGACAGTATCAGAGTCTTAATTATATTTACCACATTTGTCAAAAACATCTATTCACCACATTAGAAATAAAATCAACAAACGCTAGCAAATGTAGGCAGCTCATCTCTCTAGTTTCTTTTTATGAGTTCAGTTAGTCTACAATGTGACATCCAGAATAAAGACACCAGACAGGGTAGTTTACGTGGATGCAAACTAAGATTCACTATTAATCCTGTATCACTTTGAACCAAACATCAATTTATTTCCTAGGAGAAATATCTTATTTGCAACATTTATCAATATTAGGTTTTCACAGAGCATGCTACCTAGACGCACAGGAAGCATTAGCATAGCATATTGTGCTCTGAACAACAGAACCACAATACAGTCCTTCCTGAGTCTGTTGAAAAACATATATTTTGGAGAAAAGGGAAGACTAAATAATGGACAGTTTTATGACTGATCTGGGTTGGGGAAAGGGAAAAAATTAGTAGGTTGTAATGGAGTCTCACAATTATCACAGACATTGAAGACAATAAATCAACTCTTTGACTACCCCTACATTTTTCTTTATAAAGCTGAAGGATTAATTCTTGTTTCAAAAATATAAATTATAATTATTTTAACCATTTGGACATCAGTACTGTACCCCGAAGCTTTGACCTGCAATATTTACTGTGAAGTGGAACATAAGCAGTATCAAGTCTATCATGAAGACACAAGAGTCTATAACCTGTACTTCTATATTATCTGATTATAGAAATTGTAGCTGCAATGGCCTACATTCAAATCTTGCTCTGACAATATATGAAGTTCTTTCAGAGTTTATTGTTTATTATTTGTATAATGGTAGTACATAAAGGCACCAATAAGGACTGAACACCCATTGTGCTAAGTGTGGTACAATCAGAGTAAAAGACGCCACCTTCCCCGAGAAGTTTACAGTCCAATGAAGACAAGACAGAGTAAGTGGGAGTAGCAATCAAAAGAAATGGCGAAGGGAGGACTCAAAGAATCCAAGTCCTTTAAGTAAAATAAGGACTGATTGGGGTGCAGCTATCCTTAAACAAACAACAGTTTGTCCTGTTTACAGGAGCAATGTAAAACGAGGAGCAGATAACTGCTATCTTCAATGGCAGAATTTCATCTGAGGTCATATACTGAGGTCCCGATGAAGCTGAGAGAACATCTCATGGCTGTTGAAGGCCAGCAGGGAGGTCCTGGGTCTACTACTGACTGAAATAGTTACTGTTTTCCCCTGGAACACCAAATGCTGACCACTGAAACAAACAGTAATTAGGCTCTTGGTCAAGAAGCCATTACTTTACTGAACTCACCAATTACCACTATACTTCCTTCAAACTTTCTTGGTTCTGGACAGTTATGGAGGAGTTCATGTCAATGCAGCTCTGGATTCATCTGGATTCCTTTGACTTCCTGTGACCCTATCAATCTGTTTTTTGACCTGAGTATGGTAGAAAGACATCTGTTTCTACCTTTAGTTGTTGCTCTTCTGACAATGCATAAAGATCTGGTGGACCAGGATTACCTTTGATACAGATAACCACAAGGTGCAGATGCCATGCCTTTGTAGTCAGGCAAAGGATAAAAATTGTTCTTTAACTGATCCAACCTTTCCTTTAAGAGGCTGCATAAAGTAGTGCTGGATAACTTGTCATCCAAACCGCAGAGACTTCCACAATTGTCTAATACATAGCAGCAATGGACTTGTGTCTTTGCCGCTGACATTTATGATAAGTATAAGTAAAGGGGGGCAAATGTGTGTTGTGCTGGGAAAGTTGTGTTCATTTGTGCATGGATTGTTTTGTGCTGGGAGATTTGAATTGACTGAATGTGGGCTGTGTTCATCTGGGAGATCTGTGTTGATTTTTCAAGGTGGTGAATTAAGGGGTTATGCTGCAGTGAGTAGCCATATGTGTTTGGGGTTACTGTGATTGCTGCTTGTGTTGTTGTGTGGGTGGTTGTGCCAATTTGCATGAGGGGGATGTTCTGGGAGAGTTGTGATGATTTGTTCGACGTTTGAGCACAAAGGTGTGACAGTTGGGACAAGCAGTTTACCATCTGTACCGGAATAGTCAGTAGGCAGACCACAAGCCAAATCCAGACAGCCAGACCCTTTTGAACAGACCCTGAAATCCTTTTATTTAATTAATATTATTATATTTTTTATTATATTCTTTGGAGTCTGAACATTGACTACACCTCGACTAAGAAATTTGGACCTTGACAAAAAATAATTGATTACCTGTACAGTCTCCCCATATGATCATGAAACTGCTGTTCGTAAATTAGCTACAGAATAAGGGGTAGTTGGTTGATTGAGTTACCTCTGATATTAGAATGGTCTAGGACACTCAGCGTGGTACAGAACAGGTATATGCTTTACTCTAGCAGTAAACTGCACAGATGTAATTCATAAAGTTAAAATGACTGAGAACTTAAGAACTGAAGGGTAACAGACCACAAAACCCAGTGATGATTCAAGCTGCTGATATTCCGAACAAAAAGAACTCTCAACCATGCTCATAGCTGCTTCCATAACTTCATGCTGACTCTACAAACATTTTAGCCTTCAGAATGACATATAGAGAATTTTATTATATAAATTAGACATCTCAAGGAAACTGTAAGACATTTGGGGCTGCAATGCTATCAGTACACCAGTGACGGTACAACAGAACCAGTTCTAGCTCTGGTTCTGTTGAAATTGAGTTTCCAAATATCTCACCGAGACCTTGATGAGAACAAGTTGACAGATCCAACATGGAGAAAGAGTGACTTTACAGTGGGGGAAAAAGCAATTTGAGGAACTGAGGAGGTATATAAGTGGTCTATGTATTGCCAAGGGTCCTCTCCTGCTAAATTGGTTTACAATGTTTGCATACTTCTGGAACACTTTGTGCCTGGATTACCAGGAAGCAGCAGTGGCTCTGTGACGGGGTGTACTCCCCATACTGGCTCTGCAAGAGCCCAATTAGACCAAAGTGGCCAATCAGCCAATTTGACTGCAAATGGGGGAGATTTAAGCTGGAGAAAGCTAATTAGAAGGAAGTTCAAATGTGAGGGAATGGGAGGGGCTTCTATAAAGCTAGGAGGCTGGCTATAGTGAAGGGAAGCATCAGGGAGGAAGCCTGTAGTCCTCTACCCTGAGGTAGGAGAGAAACAACATGGAAGGAAGGGGAGCAGTAAGGGGGTGCAGCTGCAGCCCTTAACTGTTCCCTACAGGGTCCTGGACTGGAACCCAGAGTAGAGGGTGTTATTAAGGGCAATGGTTCTAAAAACTGCTAGAGGCAAGGACAGAATGATGTAGGGCAGCAAATGTGAGGACTGCCTGACACTACTTATGGAAAGAGACTTTGAAAGACAACCTGCTTCCCCCAAGGGGGTACCCGCTGAGTGACTTGGCTGGAGAGCTAAGTCATGAAGAGGAAGCAGCAACACCTGAAGTGAGAGAGAGACCGGAGTGCTATCAAAGGGACAGGCATCAGCCTCACAGAGCTAATCGCCAGGAGATGGTGCTGTCCAGCAGTGTGCAGAGCATCCCATCACAGATTCATAGAATTTTTGTTTCCATTTGTGACCAGCTATTTGACTGTATTCTTTCCTGGATGAGGCAAACCTTACAACACTAATCCATGCTTGTCGTTACTGGGCTGAACTACTGCAGTACTGTCCATTTGGGTCTATCTTTGAAGAATATTCATAGTAGTTAACAGGCATAAAATGTGGCAGTCTATTCACTGTGGGGTAAGTCCATATGAGCATATGAGATCAGTGCTATGTGAACTGTATGCTATGTTCAAAACTGTCACAGGTACAGTCCAACACACTGGTTCCAAAGTTTATAAATCTCTATATGGCTGAGAACTGGTATATCACAAACTATGCCATGCGACTAAGCAATCTACTAGTGAAAATGATTCTTCATATTAATAAAAATTCCTCAAGATCAATTGAATTGAAGACATTATGTTCTTTGTTTGAAACTTGAAACCAAACTTATCTTATAGTGTGAAATATAAAATATCTTAACGTTCAAAATTTTAATAGTTTTATAATACACTTTCTGGGGAGTAATCTGTTGACTAGAATCATCCGCTAATAATAATTTATTTTTAAATGTACAAAATATACCTGTCACATTGGTCCGTAGGCTCATGAATGATATTAAAACACTAATCAGTGCACCAATTCATACCAACACAAAGCCGCCCCATGAACTGGGCTTGCACAATAATTCAGAGTTAATAGCTTCTGGCAAAAGACGATAATATAGACTGAGCACTGCTTTCTGAAGCTCAACAGATTTTGGCTCTGTTGGACCAGTTGGAAAGCAAATACAATACCAAGTGCCTGCACTGAAAATAGTCTGCCTACACCTTCTATACACTTAAATCTAGGGTGTTAACAAGAGTACGTCACATGATATCAACTGTCATGATGGCACTAAGGGAAAGAGACAGTCTTTTAGGTAGCCAGGAACCAAACCCTATACAGTATAAGATTGCATCCATGAATTGCATTCATCTTCAAATATTCAAAACAGTTAATTTCAGGACTTGGTAGACTTGGATTTGAAGTTTCCAATATTTACTGCATGAGTTCCAAGTCCTGGGCTATTGCCTCTCCATGATTTGGGAATCTGCCAGAGTAGTCTGAGTGTGGTCAGACTCTTAAATTCTGAAGGCGTACTTGTATTCCAATGGAAGTAGCATTGGAACATTTATGGCTATGCAGAGAAGATTGCAGACTTCCCTGCTCATACCTAAGTGCTGAGGTATGATATTAAAGAAGCCCAATATCACAAAGTGCCATCCTAGCATCTGGGATGGCCTCTTCCCTAACTAACAGGAACCTTTCAGTTCCAAAAACAACTCCTCAACTAAAGTCTGAATTTTTTCTATCACACACTAGTAGTTTTCAGACCATTATACTGTAGGAAACATATGACTTCGTGGTGACTGAGAAGAGTGTAAACCCACCTATCCACCGCTAACTATCCCAAACTTCTTTTGCCAAATCAGTTTGTTTTAATATTAAGAACCAGGTTTGTCTTCCCTCTACCCTGTCACTTTCCCTCTTCCAGCAGAAGTGCAAGGGTAATTCCAGTCCCAGAATAATCTCTCTTCTTCCTGCTGGTGGGACTGTAGAGATCACAAACTGCAGAGGTCAGCTGTGAAGCAGGTCATCTTCTTTCTGTCTGATGTCCCACATGATTGCATAAGTGGGCTTTTTGGTTGGCTTGAGAGAGTAAATTATAGCAGTTTAAGAGAAGCAGTCATTTAAGACAAATAGGAGATGTAGCCTCTTATCCAAAGAGTTTAAAAATACTGCTATATACACAGAAATGTTACTTTAAAATTTGTACAGAAAAAGTGAAAAATTCAGTTCTTTTTAAAGAAATCAAATTGACGGATACATTTAATCCTCATTTTTTCCTTCTGAATAATTCCAATATAGCACCAAATTTTTTTTTTAAATTAAGAATTGCATTTTAGTGAAATATTTTCTTTAACTTCCTATCTGTTTAATGTTTAACTAGTAACAAAGTAGGCTAAAAACATCTTGTGTACCCTAAAATTAGGATCATAGCCATTACCAGTAAGTGTCCTCCTACCAGTATATAGACTGAGAGGTTGTTTTTTTTTTATTTATAATGCACAGAAAGAAGTGCCTTTCACCATCTGAATTTTAAAACACTATGCCGAACAAAACTTTTAAAAGAATTGTTGGAGGAGGTGGTTGCTATGGATTAGAAGTTTATCATGGCAAAATGATTAATCCACTCTTCTAATTAATCTTTCCTGTCTCATATGCTTTAGACATAAAAACCCAAGAGTTACACATCTAATCTTTTCCTGTTATTTCAAACTATACCTCTACAGCAGATTATATATCATGTCTCCAAAAATGTGCACAATTACAAATGTTTGAAATGTAAATCAAATGTATTTTAAGTTTAGAGCTAAAATATTGTGGTTGTTTCACAAGAGAAGTCAGCAGGGTAGTTAAACTGAGAGAAGACTTGCTATTTTTACAAATGGGGATAAATGCATTTTCCTTTCCTTGTACAAGAAAATACAATCCCCCCCAAACCATAAGTCTCAATAATATAACTGCAGTTACTGCACAGGATTTACTGAGCATCTTAGCTGCTTTTCCAAATGCTTTACTAAGATATGTATCATTAAACCCATTTTACAGAGGAACAGTGGGAAGGAGCGAGGTGATCTACAAGAGTTTAAGCTACCCAACAGAGAAAGGAGAAGTGACCAACATTTGACAAGTGCAGGGTATACATACACTAACAGTAAAGGTAGAGTTGTAGCAGAGATAGGCTTTCCCTGCTGGCTTTAATCTAGCAGGCATGGGCCACTAAAAATAACAGTCAGACAGGGTGCCACAGGTTAGCAGCCAGACTATGTACCCAAGCTTCCCTGCAGGCTTGTGTTCTGGTTACTTGCAGTAATGTAGTCAACTCCCATTCTGGGAATAGACAGTTTAGTGCAGGTTAGTTTACCTACTTTCTTGTTTACCACTACACCACTGGTTGCTTGCTTGTGTTGAAACTCAAGCTGCTACAGCTAGACTAGTGCTGTTATTCATGATAGCTAGATTAAAGTCAGCCACACTATGCAGATCCCTGGTACAAGCCCATCATCACATTGCTTTTGGCACTGTATAGAGTACATACACTTCTGCTGCCTCCCCCCCCCCCAACCCCCCAGAAGCTTTCACTGATGTGTAGCTACATACTAGGGTGTGGTCCCAGCTTGCTTTTCACCGAGTCATGCAGCTAAACCTTGCTGGAAGAGATGACCAAGAGGGAGACAGCCAGAGGGAGGTGGTGTTACCTGCGCCCCAATTTCCCTCCTGCCCCTTTACTGAGGAAAAGAAATAGAACACTGGAGCGCCCCACAACCAGTAAAGTGTGTCAGGCCTCAGCAGGACCCGGAAGCCTCCTGAATCTCCTCAGCCAGCTCCCCCCGTCCTCTGCCACAGAACAGCCCCGCCCCCACTGTCAAGTAGGTCTCCACTCTGCGGGAGGGGAGCGGGACACGGAGCGGTGGGGGGGATGAACACCTCGTGCTAAAACGGGAGCGAGGCGAGAGAAGCACGTGCTGGGGAAGGGCGAACGGCTCACTCGAGCGGTGGGAGGTGGAATGAGCTCGCGTCCGGAAGGGGCGAACGGCTCGCTCGAGCGGTGGGCGGGGCTGGCCCTCTCTGCTGGTTTTGGCGGGAAAGCCATGCCCGGCCTATGGAGCAGTTGCCTCGCTCCCCGCCTCCGGCTACTTAATGGGGGGGGGGGAGGACACACCCTTTCACCCGAGTGTCTGAGCCCTTTCGCTCCAGAGCCCGGCGCCTCCGCACAGCCAACACTCGCTGCCGTACATCTCACCCACAGGGAAGTCACTCACAGCACCCGTCGCAGGTCCTGAGGCACATTCCCCCCGGGAGCCACCCCACTCCGAACCTCCCAGTGGAGCTGGGGCGGCGTCGCCTGTGGCTCCTCTTATCGCGTGGGTGGCAAGGCCCTCGCTACTCACCGCGTTGTCGGGCTCCATCTCTCGCCTCACACCAGCCTCAAAGTCCCTGCAGCACGTTTCCCGCACGCAGCTTCCTCCGCACGCAGCGGCAGCTCCGAGCCCGACGCGCGCCTGGCTGTAAACCCACACAGAGCCGAAGGAGTAACATCGGGGCGGGCGGGCCCGGAAAACTCAGTGTGGGGCGGAGGGGGTCTTCTCCCTGCCTAACGCACGGGTAGGGGGCAGCACTGAGGTACAGTCGGGGCAGGGATTGATGTTAGGCATTGGCCGCGGCAGCAGGGAAAAAGAGAAGCGGGCGGGCAATTGTTTCTACCACACAACTATCTGCTCTCCATTCCCCATGCTCCCCACAGAACTACCTCACTCCCTTCCCTTTCAGCGGCCCCACACAGCTACTTTGCCTCATTGTTGTGTGGGACTCACAGGGGGAACAGCATAAGGCAGCATTTCCCCAGGGCTCCAGCACAGCTACCCTCCCACAGTTCCTCCTATGGATCCCACAGAGCTGTCCTCCTTCATTCTCCACCCTGTGGGCCTCACACAGATACTACTTCATCCCCTCTGTGCCCCCTAACATTTCTCCCCATGCGTCCCACGTATCTAACCTCCCAAGAACTATTAAACTCCCATCCCTTATCAGGACCCTGCAACCTCAAGAGATATCACCTACAAACCCTCACTGAGTTCCACTCAGTTATCTCCCCATATCCCATCTGCCACCTGCGTCAGCCCATTCAGTCATCTTCTATCTCCCCTGAAGCCCATTCAGTTACTGCTCCTTCCATCTTCTGCAAAACACATCCTACCTGCTAACCCCCTCCCCATTCTCCCTGCTACTCCCTTCAGCACAAATCTTTATCACTTCCAGTCTCCCCCTGCAGTTCACTGTAATCATCTTTTCCCTGCACCTTGGGCAGTTTTCACTTCCCACCTCAGTAAAAGAGCTCTTTCATTGAGTTATAAGAGATCAGTGTTTAGGGGCCATGCCTGGAAAGTGGAACTCCCCCCTCTGCCACCATCCCTTGCACCTGCTGGTGCTGTCACTCACCCTGAGAGTTCAGCCTGCTGCTCTGGGACACGCACGCACAACTCCTAAGCACCACACAAAAACCCCTTTACAGCTCCTTAGACACCCTAAAGCAGTGGGAGTGAGAGGGCTGCTTACTCACCTCCAGGGGTGAGTTACTAGACCCTGGTGCGCCACCAGTAGCAGCAGCTGGGTAGGGGTTGGTTTCTGACTTCCAGGCCTGGAGCAGCAGGAGAAAGCAGCACAAAGCTGTTGGCTGCTGGCTGCTCCTCCATTCCCTATCTGCTTCTGAGTTTCTGACACTCGCACACATTCCTTCTCCCCCTCCCCTTCAGTGAGTATCATTTCACCAACAAACCCTCATTACACACACTTGCAAAACACTGATCACAGGCTGGCTGGCACACAAACATACAAGAATAGTACCAGGGACAGGTGGTGTAAGTATTGCAAATTGGAGCTCAGGAAAGACTCTGTGAATAAACTAGATTCCTCAATGAAACGCCTAGCAGAAGTCCCCACACAATCCCAAGAAGGGGAGAAATTGTCAGACATACATCAAAGTCCTCTTCCATCCTCCTTATCTGAGGACATGTAACACACAAAAATTCTGCCAATTGCATTTTCCATTCATAGAGGGAGAAAGACTTAACACACAAGCTCAGGGCCGGCTTTAGGAAGTGCGGGGCCCAATTCGAACAGTTTTGGTGGGCCCCCAGCAGGGATGACTTAAAAAAAAATGTAGAAAAACACGTGGGGCTTGTACTCACCGGGCGGTGCTCCAACTCTTCGGTGGCACTTTGGCGGCGAGTCCTTCAGTGCCGCTGAAGACCTGGAGCGAGTGAAGGACCCATTGCCGAAGTGCCGCTGAAGACCCGGAGTGCCGCCAAGTGGGTAAAAATGAAAAAAGCGCCTCTAGCCAGGGAAGGGATTCTCACTGGGTGCGGGGCCCTCTTAGGCGCGGGGCCTGATTCAGGGGAATTGGTGGAATAGGCCTAAAGCCAGCCCTGCACAAGCTGAGAGAGAAACGGTAACACATATCACTTCCCAGAGGGAAAGACTGAAGTAAAATCCCTCATTCTCAAAAGCTGACCCATAATTTGCTACTGATGGCAGCTAATGGACATTGCAGTGTAGACAAGGCTCAGGCACTTTGTCATTAGAAAGGCATGGAAGGGCGTCTATAGTTAAGCTGGAAAAGCTTTCTGTTTTAGAGCTGATTTTTCAAAGTGCTTTAACATACACAGACACATTGCCTTGAAAATTGCTAAGGCACATTGTCATAAACAGATAGCTAAGGGTTAATGTTTCTTTTACCTGTAAAGGGTTAACAAAGGGAACCAAACACCTGACAAGAGGACCAATCAGGAAACCGGATTTTGGATCCCATATCATAGCTTTCCTACTCTAGATTTGAACCTTAGCATTCATAACCTGAGAAGCTAGCATGAACCCCTCTAAGCTTAATTACCAGCTTAGATTTGATCTCACTGCCACCAGCCAAGAATTTCCAGTGTCTTGGCTCACTCTGGTCTCCCCAAAACCTTCCTTGGGGAACCCCAAGACTCAGAGGCTCTGAGTCTTACCACAAAGGGAAATAAACCTTTCCCCCCATCTCTCCCACCCAGAATTTCCTCTCTGGCGCTGACCTGAGAGTTACTGATGCAACCTCTTTACATCACAAATACACGAAGCATGTCTCCTCTCTTCCACAAAGAGACAAATCCAAAGACAAGAAACAGAAAAGATTCTATCTCTCTTCCCCCTTAGCTTCTTCCTGCCCGGGACACATAGGAGAGTTAAACACAGAAAGCAGCTTTCCTTCCCCTGTCTTTCTTTTCTCCACAATTTTCTGGTGGACAACTAGAAAAAAATCAACAGGTCTTAAAAAGCAAAACTTTTAATAAAGAAGAAAGAAAGAAAGAATAGAATAACAGTTCTCTGTAATCTAGATGGTATGATACAGGCTTTCAACTTATAGAAAATGAATAACAATAGAAAAGGGATAAAACAGCCTTACCCAAAACAAATACAATTTAAATACTTAATGCCAATACACATAAAGACTCCACCAGCCAGATACACAGATGCAAATACAGCAAAACAATTTAAAAGACTATACTTTTGCTACCTTGTAGCTTAACAGCTGGGAAACAGAAGATTAGAAGGACTGGAAATAGACCCTCTCATAGCTGAGAGAGCGCAGAACAGACAAAGACCCAAGACCAAGAAACACCCCCAAATTCCCTCCCTTAAGCTTTGAAAAATCCAGTTTCCTAATTGGTCCTCTTGTCAGGTGTTTGGTTCCCTTTGTTAACCCTTTACAGGTAAAAGAAACATTAACCCTTAGCTATCTGTTTATGACACACATTAAAAGCTGGGTAGAGTTAGTGATGCAAATTTGGGGCCTTTAGGTTGGGAGATAGAGTTCATCCTTTTTGCTCAGAGCTGAGAAAAAATATATATTCAGGATTCACATGAAACTGACATCAGTGGTCATCCCCTGATCTCACCTAATAAACACCACCAAGAACCAGCTGTACAATACAATATTTCAAAAGCTATTACGCTTACATTCTGGTTGCACACACAGAACCAGCCTGACCTGAAAATGCTTTGCCAGGAGAGAGACTTGGATAAGACAGTGGTGCAAATCTGAGATCACTTAGTCAAAGGATTTACAAGGTACAGTCCCATCAAAATTAGCTGATCTCTTAGTATGGTTCAAAGCTGCTGGAATGGAGAATGAGCTGTAAGGCTTGAGACCCATGGCAGTTTTAAGGACATTTTAACACAACAGTTGAGAATCCTGGACCAATTTTCAAGGATTTTCTCTCCTCCCTTTGGCAATTGTCTCTCTCTCTCTCTCTCTCAATTGGGCCAAATCTGTTTTCATGCCTTCGCAGTTTATAGAGTTCACAGGAGCCATCCTACATGCCAGATAAGCAAGAACAATTCTGTGTGAAAGTTTTTCCACAATGAATCGAATCACCACATTTCACACACAGCACACGCACACTTTCAACAGACACTGCTAGCTAACAGATTCCAGACTCGTGGATTAGACACATGCTGCACCCATAATGGGACCTATATGGACAAAGGCATCTAGAAGAATTTAAGTTACTGTCAGAGGAGGCTCCAGGCCCCAGCATGCCAAGCGGATGCTTGGGGCAGTAAGCCGCAGGGGGTGCTCTGCCGGCATTGCAAGGGTGGCTGGCAGGCTGCCTCCGACAGCTTGCCTGCGAAGAGTCCGCTGGTCCCATGGGTTCGGTGGGCCTCCTGCAGGCAAAGCCGCGGGACCAGCAGACCGTCTGCAGGCAAACCACCAGAGGCAGCCTGCCTGCTGTGCTTGGGGCAGCAAAATCCCTAGAGCCGCCCCTGGTTACTGTAAGGAAATTGACCTTTCTATATAATCCCTGATTGGTAGTACCTCTGACTGAAATACAAATCTTTAATATAAAGCAAACAGTTTGCATTTATAAAAAGTAATTCTAGGGAGCCCTTTCGGACTATTATGTCCTCACTTCTACTCTCAATCCACAGTCACCATTGTTCTTCCAGTTTCTCCAAATCTTCGCATGGATCTTCACTACAGGCCACTATCTTAAAATTAAAAAAATAAATAAATAACCTTGAAATATTTCAGTCATCCACATTCACACAAAGTAAACTTCTGTCAGTCAGTGTTTGTGTGTGTGTATAAATATATACACACATAAATAACCCCCATCATGATTTGTTGTTTGGGATTGAACCTTTTAACTCCATTAGCTAATGGTAGTTGCTGGCATAGCCTATATGTGGAACTGGACCAGCCCAGCTTGAGTTACTTGCCCATTCAGTTACTGCTTGCTGAGACTCATAAACAATGGTTCCATTTAGTGTCGATTATCTTGATATTTTTTGTGATGTAGATACCTACACAGGGAGGTGAGCTGAAATGTACTCATTTGACACAAGCCACCAAATAACTTGTCAATGATTATTTGGTCATCATCAACCAGATTCTAGCTAGTGACTTAAAAATAAAAGGATGTGTGGCATATAAACAAGCACCTGCACATTTCTCTCTAAATTGCTTTTTGATTAATTGATTATGTAGCATTTCCACATTTCTTTCAGCTCTGAGGAGGTGGGGCACTACTTTTACTGAGATAACTACAGTGCTTCTTCATTAGCCAGTTGTAGGATGACCATATTTCCCTATGCTGAATAAGGGACACCTAGTAAAATTCCTCGTATTCAAGCCAATTCAACAGCAATCCATCAGAACTATGCAATACAAATGTTAAAATTAACATCAAGTTGACTGAGCCCCTGTTAAAAAGAAATACTGTGTAGTTGGACTCTTCATTTACCTTCTTATCTTTAAGGCTTTAGGTTTCACATGGGGAGAGGTGACACACACACACTCCTGTACACCACTCTCACACAGGGGGGTTGACTGACCCACCTGACCCTCCCTGCCCAGCGCTCTCCACTCTCTGGGCTGAGACAGACCCACCTCTCCTAGTACCTGATACCATGTCCTCCTGAGGCAACATGTGGGGGGGCATGCAAAGTCACATCCTCCCCAGAATTATGCCAGGGTTCATACCAGAATACGGCCAGCAGCAGCCTTTCTGCTCTGTGCAGGAGGGAAGGGATGGGAGCTGCATCCAGCTGGAGTGGGGCTGGGGGGAAGGGATGACCTGGCTTGTGTCTTTGCAGAGATCATCTCTTCCTCACTCCTACCCCCTCCTTGTGCTCCCCTGTGGCTGGAAGCAGCTTGTCCCTTCCTGCCTTCACAGTGTCAAAAAGCAGCTAACACCTCCAGGCTGCTGCTGGTCACCAACGGTAACCCAGCCGCCTCCTGTCCCCTGGCTACAGCGCGGGCAAGAAGGGGTTAAGCCCTATGGATCTATTGTGCACCAGGGCTCAGGGAATCTGACTGCAGGGGCCTCAGCTAACCCTGCCAGAGAGGTGGCTCAGCAAGGGAGGGTGCCTAGGGGATGGAGCAGCCCCGTGTTCCCTGGGGGCAGGACCCAGAGTGGGAGGGGGGTGGGCGAAGAGGATGCTAAGCTAAGTCCCTGTTTAGAGGGTTACTGAGGCACCTGCAGGGTTGGGGTGCAAACAGGCTGGAAATCGCTTCCCTCCTGCCACTCCAGAGCTTAGCAGAGGGGCAGAGAGGCTTCCCATGTCAGTACTGTGTGGGACTTTGGCACATGCAGGGCTTGGCTTCTCCTAGCCAGTGCCCCGGGCTGGAGAGTCTTGGGCTTTCCCAGGGCGCCGGCCCAGCCAGAGGCAGTGGAAGAAGTAAGGAGCCTACCAGCCAGACAGTTGGTGAGCTGAGTGCTCTGACCAGGGGCTGGTTCTCTGCACAGCGCTGGGAGCAGGACACACCTCGCTGGAAGGGAATATGGAGGAGCAGTGAGGCTGGGGGATTGAAGGGGCAAATTAAGGAGAAGACAGTGCGAGGGGGAGCACTTAAATGGCCAATGGGTGGGCAGCAGAGGCGACACATAACTGGCTGCCACCTGGTACCTGCTCACACTCACCAGCCACCGCAGCATGCAGCCAGTGCCATCCAGAAACGGGACAGGGCTGTGCTGATGGACCAGCATGGGGAGTGGCCAGCTCCCTGCACTGCAGTTTTGCACCTCTACCAGCCTTGCACACCCACTCCATTGTCAGCCACTGGACCCCCCCACACTCACCGCTGGTGGGCGGGAGGCTTGCAAGGGGGGATCCAGCCAGCAGTAGGACCCACAAGTACTGATGGGGGTGGGGAACAGAAAATATGGGACAATTTGCCCATTATTAAGAAGAAGTCGGGACACCTGCCAGAGGGATTAAATACGGGATTGTCCCTTTAAAAAAGGGACATCTGCTCACCCTATCCATTTGCCATAGTAGAATTGTTGCAGTTGGTGTTAGTATGCTGAACTTGGAAACTCAGCAAATGAGATTTGTAGGATTCTGTGTCTTTAGCACATGATCATGTGAGGGTTAACTCTTAAGGGCTTGTCTACACTAACTGGAGGATTGATGCTGTAGCGATCTAGTGAAGACCTGCTAAATTGCCTGCCAATCACTCTCCCATCGACTCCTGTATCAACCTGATAGAGAAGAGTAAGGGAAGTCGATGGGAGAGCGTCTCCCGTCGATGTTGCGTAGTATGGACCCCGTGGTAAGTAGATCTTTGATTTGAGTTAAGCTATTCACATAAGTCAAATTGCATAGCTTAGATTGACTTTTCCCTTTAGTGTAGAGAAGACGTTAGTGGTGAAATTTTTAAATTGGCTGAGAAAATAAAACTACATCATAAAAGTAGCATTAGCAGAGCTGATGAAAATTCAGAAGGATTAATGGTTATTTTATAAAGATTTACTGAATTACAATCACTGACCTAATTTTATGAATACCTACCACAAAACACAAAGGTTTAACCTAATAATAGCGCGTTGTTTCTACATGTTTTTATCTGATATGGCTTTGAACTCTCCAGCTTGGAATATGAAAAGCATATGAAAGACTTGTCTTCCTGTTCTGACTTACATAGCATTTAAAGAAATCTGAGATATGAAAGACTGTATGGCATATTTTTAACTGCTGGATTTTTTTTATGCTAGACCTGATATAGCTATTTCAAAATCTAGATTTTTGACGTCTTACATTTAACACTAAAAATCATGATAAAAATAGGACTTTTGAGAACAAATGGCAGAGATTGACCTGTTTTTGATTTTGATCATTTAAAATCTGAAATCCTGAAAAGTCAATTAAACTTAAAATAAATAGTAAATATTAATGAAGTAGAGTTGATAATATTTCAGTCTTTATTAACTAACTATTAAAACTTATTATCAGGATAGATGCAAGGGTGTTTCGTGCCCTAGGCGAAACTTCCACCTTGCACCCCCCCGTGCCCCCGTCCTGAGGTGCCCCCCCATGGCAGCTCCCCACCCCCTCATCCTCTGCCCTGAGGCACCTGCCCCTCCCCAGCTCACCCCTGCCATGGCTCCTCCCCGAGCACACTGTGGCTGCTTCACTTCTGCTGCCTCCCAGGCTTGTGGCACCAATCAGCTTAGGCGCCGCAAGCCTGGGAGGCAGGAGAAGTGAAGCGGCCACGGCGTGCTCGGGGAGGTGGGGGGGCAGGGGTGAGCGGGGGCATGGAGTTCCCCTGCATGCCGCCTCCACCTTACTTGCTGCAGGTGGCCCTCCCCGCGCTCCCCTGCCCCAGCTCCCTTTGCCTAAATGCCGGCAGCAACCGGAGCGGCCGAAGATCCAGCCACCGCAATCACCGCCAAATAAAATGCCACCTCCCAAATCCTAGTGCCCTAGGTGACTCCCTAGGTCGCCTAAATGGTTGCACTGGCCCTGCTTATTATCCATTAACATGATTTAAATATTGTAATAGTTACTGTGCAGGCTGCCTGGTGTATGTTTCCTCCAAAATGAGAAGTAAACTCTGGCCTAGGCATTCATTCTGAGAGGAAGTCAGGAGTGTCTGTTTTTAATTCCTCTCCATCCATCAGCAGGATAGAGTGAGCTCCCTGTGCATACTCTTCCAGAAAAAAAAGTATATGGTTCTTTGTTTATGGACTTGTGCCTGCAAGGCATTTTTCTTTTCTAGGGAGTACGGGAGGAAGAGCCAGGCAGTAAGCAAAGTTAAAGATAATAGTGAAGAAAATAAGGGAGCTGAGAGATTTGGGAGTGAGTGTACTCCAGGTACAAAAAGAGGGAGCTTGATTTTGTGACAAGGGGCTTGGCTACACTGGAGAGTTGCAGCGCTGGTGAAGGGGTTACAGCGCTGCAACTCACTCTGTGTACACACTTACAAAGCCCAGCCAGCACTGCAACTCCCTGGCTGCAGCGCTGGCTGTACACCTAGTCTGATTAGGGTGTAGCGATTCCAGCACTGGTGATGCAGTGCTGGTCATCAGGTGTGGACACCAACAGCGCTGTTATTGGCCTCCAGGGTATTGGGAAGAATCGCAGCATACCTTTTCGGCCACTCTGCTCTTCGTTTCACACTCCACTCTCCTGGGCTCAGGTGACCCGCCCTTTAAATGCCCCGGGAATTTTAAAAATCTCCTTCCTGTTTGCTCAGCCAGGCGTGGAGTGCAATCAATCAATCAATCACTGACCATGCCTCCATGCCCCCAAACGAGCCCCAGCATGGAGCAATGGTGAGCTGCAGGACCTCATCAGTGTTTGGGGTGAGGAAGCTGTGCAGTTACAGCTGCACTCCAGCCGTAGAAATTATGGTATCTATGGTCAGATATCAAAGTCCTTGCGGCAAAGGGGCCATGAACGGGACGCGCTGCAGTGCAGGGTTAAAGTAAAGGAGCTGCGGAGTGCCTATTGCAAAGCCCGTGAGGGAAACCAGCGCTCAGGTGCTGCCCCCACGACCTGCCGTTTTTACAGCGAGCTGGATAGAATACTTGGGGGTGACCCCACTGCAAATCCGAGGACCACGAATGACAGTTCAGAGCGGGAGAGGAGGTTGGGGATGGGGTGTGGAGGAACCAGAGACTGAGGGTACTGGGTGGTGGAAGATACCCCAGAGTCCAGGAGGCATGCAGCCAGGAGCTCTCTCAAGCCAGGAGGAAGCTAGCCAGTCGCAGCAGCTGGAACTTGTTGGTGAAGAAGAAGCAGAGGAGCGTGATCCCGGTAAGCAGCTAAAATTTAAAATGTTTGAGAGAGGAGGGGGGGCGTTATGGCTGCCGAGTGCATGCATGCATGCCTAGATGTGGAATAGCCCATTGATTTGGTCTATCACGTCGCGGTAATCAGCTCTGTAATCTCTGCAAAAGTTTCTGCAGAGCATGGGCAATGTGCTTGCGCAAGTTTATAGGGAGAGCTACCGTGGTCCTTGTCCCAGTCAGGCTAACGCGTCCGCCCACTGTGCTGCGAGGGGTGGGGGACCATTGCTGCACACAGGCAAGCTGCATAGGGACCAGGGCGGAATCCACATTGCTGGAGAAGACCCTCCCGCTCTTCCCAGGTGACGCGGAGCAGGGATATATCTGGAAGGATAAATCCTGTGGAAAATGTAGGGATATTGATCAGTGGTCTTTCCCCCACGCTGCTCTCTGCTTTCCCTCCAAAGCACAAAAACCCCACTGAGCCCTAACTCACTCAGGCAGGCTACCATTCCAGGGGAGTCGCAGCAGAAGCATTGATTGATTCATTAGTGAGCTCCCTATTACTCAAAGCAACAAAACCCCTTCTGAGCCCTGACTGGCCTCAAGCAGCTGCCATTCCCAGGGGAGTTGCAGCAGAAGCATTGATCATTAATGGCCCCTAGTAACTCTCACATGTCTCTGTCGTGCTGTTGCCTCTCTGTTTATGTTAGGTATGTGTGAATGATGCTACAGAGAGAGTTATCTACACACTCTCCAACCTTGATTATAAACAATGCAGCCTCTGTAATAACTGTTTCTGTTTCCTTTTTTAAAAAGTGTCCTCTGAATACTATGGCTCTAACAACACTGCAGAGAAGAAGACTCCAGAACTTGAGGAGGAAAAGGAGAACCAAAGAGGATTTGGTGAAGCAGTTATGAATCAGTATGCCAGAGACAGTAAGAGAGCATGCAGGACTGGAGAGACAAAACGCACCATTGGAGGCAAGCAGAAAGCAGGAAAAAAGAATTGGCAGAAACAGGAAAAAGGAATTGGCTAGAAGAAAAACCACAAACCAGCTTATATAGCCTCCTGGCGCGCCAAACAGACTGTATGCAGTCACTGGTAGCCATGCAGGCAGAGCTATACCGTGCTAACCCACCCAATCCCAAAGCTCTCTCCCTTTTGCCCCAGTGTTTGCTCATAACCCCCTTCCAGTATCCTGCTTCCTACCACCACCAGCTGCCCCCACACCTGTACGTTCACCTACAGCCCTGAGAACTACGACCCTTACCCTCTGCACTCAACCCCCATCACCATGCAGCATAGTAATCCTGAAGTGCAGCAGGCATTGCAGAGCACTCCAGCCAGGACATATTCAAACGCATCTGACTGTACAGTTCATCACCCTACCCCCCAACCTTTTTTACTGTCTGTATCTTTTAATAAAGGATTTCTTTGGCTTTTAAAACAGGTTTTTATTTATTGCAGAAAGAGAAACATACTGTACCCCAGGGAAAAATCATTATAACCACTGCACTGAACACCAGTGCAAGGCACCAAACATTACTGTTGGCTTTCAGCCTCAAATTGCTCCCTCAAGGCATCCCTAATCCTTGAAGCCCTGTGCTGGGCCTCTCTAGTAGCCCTGCTCTCTGGCTGTGCAAATTCAGCCTCCAGGCGTTGAACCTCGGAGGTCCATTCGTCACTGAATGTTTCACCCTTCCTTCACAAAGATTATGGAGGGTACAGCACGCGGATATAACCGCAGGGATGCTGCTTTCCCCCAAGTCTAGCTTTCCATAGAGACACCTCCAGCGTCCCTTTAAACGGCCAAAAGCACTCCACAGTCATTCTGCACCGGCTCAGCCTGTAGTTGAACCGGTCTTGCTCCTGTCAAGCTTCCCTGTGTATGGTTTCATGAGCCAAGGCATTAAGGGGTAAGCGGGGTCTCCAAGGATCACAATGGGCATTTCGACGTCCCCTACTGTGATCTTTCGGTCTGGGAAAAAAGTCCCGGCCTGCAGCTTCCTGAACAGGCCACTGTTCCGAAAGATGCGTGCATCATGCACCTTCCAGGCCAGCCTGTGTAATGTCAGTGAAACGCCACGGTGATCCACAAGCGCCTGGAGAACCATAGAGAAATACCCCTTCCGATTAATGTACTCGGATGCCTGGTGGGGTGGGGCCAGAATAGGAATATGCGTCCCATCTATCGACCCCCCCACAGTTAGGGAAACCCATTTGTGCAAAGCCATCCAGAATGTCCTGCACGTTCCCCAGAGTCACGGTTCTTCTTAGCAGGATGCGATTAATGGCCCTGCAAACTTGCATCAACACTATTCCAACGGTCGACTTTCCCACTCCAAACTGGTTCGCGACCGATCGGTAGCTGTCTGGAGTTGCCATCTTCCAGACTGCAAATAGCCACCCGCTTCTCCACCGACAGGGCAGCTCTCAATCTCGTGTCCTTGCGCCGCAGGGTGGGGGCAAGCTCAGCACACAGTCCCATGAAAGTGGCTTTTTCTCATCCGAAAGTTCTGCAGCACTGCTCGTCATCCCAGACTTGCAGGACGATGTGATCCCACCACTCAGTGCTTGTTTCCCGAGCCCAAGGCGGCGTTCCACGCTGCTGAGCACGTCGTTACTGCCACAAGCAATTTAGTGTCACACGCGTCAGGTGAATCTATATCTGTATCATCGTCGTCGTCGGACTCCTCACTGTCACTTTGGAGCATAAGGAATAGCTCAACTGCCAAACGTGATGTGCTGGCGACATTCATCAGCAAGTCCTCAGCAGCTTGGGCTCCATTTCTAACAGAAACGCGCTGCAGACTCACAATGGCACGAAACTGCTGGAGCGATGCACCACGGGGCGTTGGGACAGGAAGCGGAATGACCCGCACCCTTCCGTCCCCTTCCCACAACCCACAGCGCCAAAATGGGACGAGCGAGGTCTTGTGGGATAGTGCCACATTGCACACTCCCAATGCGCGCAACTGTCTGCAAGTGGACACTGCAGCGCTGCGCTGGTAGCTGTGAGTGTGGCCACACTGCAGCGCTGTTCCTACACAGCTGTATGACCACAGCTGTAACTCCCAGCGCTGCACATTTCCAAGTGTAGCCAAGCCCTAAGACAGAGTTGGAAATCAGGACTCTTGGCTTTCAGTCCCAGTTCTGCTATTGATTTATTGTGTGACCTTGAGAAAGTCACACCCCATGCTTTGATTCAGTTTCCCATCTGTAAAATGCAGATAATAATACTGACCTATCTACCAGGTAGTTGAAAGCATCTTAAGATCCCCACATGGAAATATTAGCGTTAATATATTATTTTTAGATAGGGGAAATAGTCTGAATCAGAAAAAGATTTCCGATTTCACATATTCACATCCACAAAAATGTAACTCAGGATGCTACTTAGAGATTGAGTTCTATTAAATGGGAACAGAATAAATGTATGTGGGAAAAATGTTAAAATTGTGGAAATCTACAATACTTTCTCCAATTTTTAAGGGACTTATGCTATGACTTTCCTTTTATGACAACTTTGCACGGGTTTTCCTCAATTTGGGGGCTTATCCTGTGTTCTTTGCACACAGAGAAAGGCCATAATTATAAATATGCAAGGAATTTGGAATCTAGCCTTTAAAGGCAATAGTTTTACTCTTTAGCAGCATATTTTCATGGTTATCCATATAGTGCCATCTAATGGGGTGGGGGTGGGGGAGGAAATTGGCCAGGGCCAGTGGAAAACTGAAGAAAATTATAAAATTTCCAGGGAGTTCTCCCAATTTAAGAATTTTTAATTTTTTTAGTCATTCATTATCTACTTTTCCTCCACTCTCTTCTTGATGCTGTATCCACCACTTCTCCCTTTCTCTGCTTGTCATATTTCTTTGTCCCTAGTCTCTCACATTTGAAGCCTTTCCCCACTCTTTTTTATCTTCTTCTCCCTCTCTTTTTGGCTCCTTTATCCCCAGCCCCCACCCCATTATGTTTCCTTGTCCCATCTGTGTCCCATTCTCTCTTCCCCTTATTTGTGCTTGTCCTCTTCTGTTTGTCACCTTGTTCCTTTTGTGCTTCTAGACGTCCTTTATCTTTTGCCTTCCATTCATTTTTGTCCCTCTGTTTTTCAACCTTGTGTCCTTCTTTCTTCACCACCCTCTCTTTTAAAATACTCTGCCCTGATCCTCCATTCAGACTGCAATCATCAATGAGGAGAGGACTCTACTTCAACTACATTCTGATGGGTCAGTCCACATTAACTAAAAATTCTGCTCAGTGTAGTCTAGTTACTCAGTGGTCTCCTCTCTCATCTTGTTCCTACCTAGCAGCTGTGTTTACTCAACAGATGATTGAAAGGAACAGAAGGTTTCTTGATCTTAATGGTCAGTGTTTAAGGGAGGCTGCTGACTTGCTGTTTTGAAGGCAGACTTCTATAATCCAAGGTGCATTTAGTGTCCAAACATTCTGGTTCAGACTACCCCTGGAAACCGTGCCAGAATGATAACTGATTTATAATACAAACCTGTCCTGGATTGCCAGAGATTAGATTTAAAAATTCAGAGTTTATTGTACAAGGGAACTATTTTAGATTTTTTTAATCTTAATTTAAGAATATATATATATATAGCCTGGCCTACACTAGATATTTAGGTCAGTTTAACTATGTCGGTCAGGGATGTGAAAAATCCATAACCCTGAGCAGTATATTTAAGATGACCTAAGTCCCCAAATAGACAGCACTAGATCAACAGAAGAATTCTTTCGTTGACCAAACTAGAGCCTCTAAGGACTTGTCTACATTACCCGCTGGATCGACGGGCAGCAATCAATCCAGCCGGGCTCGATCACTGAGCGCTCTCCCATCGACTCTGGTACTCCACCGGAGCGAGAGGCGCAGGCGGAGTCAACGGGGGAATATCAGCAGTCAGCTCACTGCAGTGAAGACACCGCAGTGAGCAGATCTAAGTATGTCAACTTCGGCTACGTTATTGACGTAGCTGAAGTTGAGTAACTTAGTTCAAATCCCACCCCTTACCCCAGTATAGACCAGATCTATGCCTCCGTTTGCCAGAAGCTGGGACTGGGTGACAGGGGATTGATCACTTGATGATTACCTGTTCTGTTTCTTCCCTCTGAGGCACCTGGCATTGGCCACTGTCAGAAGACAGGATACTGGGCTAGATGGACCCTTGGTCTGACTTAGTATGGCTATCCTTATGTTCTTATGCATATGTTTAAAGTTCATATATATAGAGAGCTGCATATGCTGGCTACATTTTTAAGAGAAACCTTGCATAAATTATTGTAGACTTCTGTCATCTTCACTCTCTTGTATTCTATCTTTCTATGTGGTAAAAATTAATGAAAAATGTAAAATTAATATAATTGTTTTATGTTTTAGAAACAAATAAATTATGTATATATAAACATGGAAATGAAAATAGTAATCATTTCCTTTTTATTTTCCTTTCATCTTTTTTTCTGAAGGCTGCATATAATCACATGGCTTATCTTCCGTATTTTGAATTATTTCAAACAGAAGTATCAAATTGTTACTAATTATGCTGAATAGCCCTTTGCTATAATTACACCTCTTATTTACAAGAGCTAACTACCCAATAGAAGTTAAAAAAAAAGCTGAAATGTAGACTGTTGGGGAAAAAACCACATCAGTATTTTTGTATGGACGGTGACCTAAAAGTGCTTTCCATGCCAATGTGCTAAAATGAATGCAAAATTTCATGCTGAAGAAGAGAAATTACAACCATGAAATTCCAGTTGTAGAGGTGAAAATAGCAGATTTTGCTGCCTAAGAACTGGATATCTGGTTTTAGATTTGCGTTTCTCTATTTCAGTATCCCCCTTTAAAATAGCAGTCCAGCAAACACTAAAAATATAATATTAAATGGGTTTTGATCAAATAAACAATAAAAATAGTACCTAGCTCTTATATAGCACTTAAGCTATAGCTCTCAAAGAGCTTTATAAAGGAGGTCAGTATCATTATCCCAGTTTAAATTGTTTCTTTAGTTCCTTATCCATCATTACTGATTACCAAGGACCAGGATTAAAATCATAAGCATTTCCCTTAACCTCAATCAGGTGGGAGAGGTTTTTATGTAATGTCTGTGCTGTGTGCTGTGTGTGTGTGTGTGTGTGTGTGTAGGGGTAATAGGAATTTTATTTTTGCCAAATTTATAATTCATCTCCTGCTTTTTCCCTGCAGTTTACAGAATGCAGTCTCTAGCTCGGGTTGCAGAAAGCTTTGTAATAGTTTCAGCTGATATGTAATTTAAACTGGATTTGACCTTACATCCATCTGTAGTGGCTCACAGGGTACAATAATCTAACACAGATTTTGCCCTACTGTGTGTGTCTGGGGTCTTCACAGAACTTTAAAGAGCCTGATATTGTTCTCAAGCTGCACAGAAACTGCTCAATGGATGAGCCACATGTAGAGTTCGCACCAGAATGGGATTGCTGTCATTGGGATTGAGAACTACAGATCACGTAGAGTGTATCTAGTCCTTACACCTTAGTCTGTCTAAATTCTGCCAGTGAGTTTGAATGTATGCACAAGACTAATATAAGGGGGAGAGGGTGAAATTGCATAAAAATAGGACTCCCCCGAAACATGCAAGTAAGGAGAAGAAATTGGGCATCATAAGTTAAACCTACTCAGGGAAGCTGTAATTTTCTGTTTACCCTTGGATTTAGGTGGATTTCCTCGGATTTAGAGAAAGTCTATTCTAGCTTTTTATAGCTAAAATTTTTCCCTTGATATAGTTCCAGCAGTAGTGATAGTGTGAGTGTTAGTGTATTTCAACTACCTTGACGATCAACCCTACTCAGAAATGATCTAGATAACACAGTGATAAAAATGCTGACACCTTGTTTAAATTAGCATTCCCACAGTGGCTACCACCAGTGAATCTGCATGAGCAGTGTGACATTTTTGAAAAGTAAGTGTAGTTTAGACAAGACCTTAGCCTTTCTTTTCACCTATTCTAACAATCTCTTCTTCCCCAGGCATTAAAGCAATAAGAGATTTAAAACCAAAGATATTAAATATATTAACTCCTTGCTGGCAATTCTCTTAAATCTCTTTATAATCCCTCCTCTCTTGTACAATTAACACCAGGAGAGTTTAAATTGTTTTGGGGATTTTATGTTCTGATTGCAATTATATGATTTTTTTCATTCTATCCCTAGGATGCCTTCTGTGAGGGATTAGGGAACGTGGGCTCAATGTGCATCTGTGAGAAACAAGTAGGTGTGAACATTTTGTACATATCTTAAAATATATTTCCAATAAAAGTCATAAGTGGCTTCCATCTGCCTAAAGACATAGGCTCATACGTGGTTTTAGAAGACATGGCCAGAGTCTGGCCAGCCTCAGTACTGGTTCACAGGTGAGACTGCAAGAAGTTCCCTTCCCCTTGTACTTCTGTGCAGGAGCTCTCCAGAATCCTGATGGAATGCATAGTCCTGACCCTTCCCTGTGCCTTTTGGGCTGCTGGGTGCCTGAAAAGGGGCCGGATATGGTAAAGAAAGGGGCACAGCTTCATTCCCACATCATTGTGTAGCGTAGCTATACTGGGCAGGAGAGGGAAGTACGCTGTGCTCTTTTAAAGGATGTTGTACAGGGGAAACGTGTGCACTGCCTGAGAGCTCCTGGAAGGAATTCTGGCTGGGCAAAAATCTTTCTGGGGGCAATGTCTATTGTGCATATGCTCTAACATGTCTGTCAGTGCTTAGGGCAGCATGTGGCTTGTGATAAATTTGTCTGCTTCTGAATGTATGTGGGCATTAAGAAAACACCTCTGAGAGTTGACAGTGTTGTCAGTCTAGACACAACAGCGTCTATCAGTTAATAGGCAGATACTGTGCCCTTAACACACCCACAGAACTCCCTCTGATGGCATCTGTATTTCTGGATATAGCCTACTCTGCTATGGACATTCTGTTTTCTAGACTTTGTTTAAACATACTAATAAAATCAAATGTTAATGTAGTTACAATGAAAAATCTTAAAGTATTAGTGACAAAGTTTAGTGCAATATAGTAGAATCCTTTTTGTTGGGACGCCCACTGTCCATCTTTCATTCCCAATAAGAGGAATTCCTGATTAGCAGAAGATACCATTTAATAGTAATGCTGCTTTCTGGAGATCTGCACAGCCCACAATGACCCAAATGTTCAAAAAGGTTTTCACCTAAGTGTGTGTGTGGGGAACATGTAGACATATAAATCTCAGTTACTAGATAGACTCTTTCAGTGAGAGGGTCACCATTTACGCTGGGATAAGGATTGCACTGCTTTTAGACTCATTACTGGGGCAGATGCAAGACACCTGGCATGAAATCCCAAATATATGTAGCTGCCAAGGAAAATGGTGGCTGGTCAGTGCCTTTAAGCGGAATCAGAATCCGCCTGTAAGCAATTAAGGCAAGATCCACAAAGGTATTTAGGTATTTGACATCACTGGAAGTTAGGAATCTAAATACTTGGGATTTTGGCTTAACTGTCCACATAGGTGGTAGTTAGTTAACTTACTAATGAGCACCTGGACCTGATAAAAGGCTACTGGGGAGTAGGGGGAGGTTTGCAGGAAGGTACTCCTAGACAGAGTTGTTTTCTGAGATTCTACTAAGAGGCCTGTGTTCTGTTAACCTCTCCAAGCTGATAGCTGTGGAGGGTAAGTAAAAAAAAATAGCTACCTGAGAAGAAATTGGCTGAGGGCTACAACTGGCTTATAGTGTAATCCAGTTTCAGCAGGAAAGCTGTGGATTCCTTATCTGAGTAGGAGTTTGTTTTGCATAACTTCTCTTTCTGGGAGGAGAGCTGGAGATTGCTGGTTTAAGGAGAGGGACTTTGAATAGTATCTTTCCTCTAGGAGGAGGGATGGTGACTTCTTTTTCTTGGCAGAAAGTGCTTGTTAGTATTAGTCCCAGAGCTAGAAAGAGGGTTGAACTTGAGGGACTAACAAGGAAGGTGTCTTGTACTTTGTAAAAAGTTAACAAATGAGACTCCACAAAGGGTATGTGTCTCTTAGCCTCAGTTGCTCAGGCTGAGGAAACTATTCCAATACTGAGAGGGTAGGATGCCTCCAAGGTCATACAATGCCACATGTGATCAAGCGCAGTGCTCTATCACAGAAAGAGCACCCTAGGAGCTAGGAACAGCTATTCTTGTGTTTTCTACATGTATTGGAGCTAAAGAGATCCTAGAAGTGGTTAGAGGAATTAAACTGTATGAGACAGATGCAGGTGTTCTCATTAAGTGGAATGAACTTTCCTATTAAGTAGCAATCACTTCAGTTTTAAGCCTAATGATGCTTAATAGTACTATAAGACTAGCATCTTCTCCTCCGAATCCCTCCTCAGGGCCTTTTGTTTTGTGATGCCTACAAGCAATCAACCAACACTTAAATAGCTAGGCTGAGGAGGAAGATGGGAGCAGTTAAGAAAGTTTTCCTTATTAGTGTAAATAGAAAAGTGTGGGGTGGGGATGGTAGCACCACCTATTACTAAGGTTGCTTGACACTTCTCATTTAAGACCCTGTTCCATTTGGGGTGAAATATTACAAATGATGTGTCTGCTTCAGGCTGAATGTTTATAGAAAACTTTTAACCAAAACAGTTCATCAACTTCTAATAATGATGATAGCAGAAAAATGTTTTACTTGTTTTAAAAAAAAAAAAATCTGGTGATCTCTTTCAAGAGCTCTAACACCCCCCTGACTTGGAGAAGGGATTTAAAATTTGACAGGGGGTTGGTGTTTGTATCAGAGATGTCTCTTGCTATTCCTGTGAAAATGGCCCCAAATTTGGCTTAGTTATAAGCTTTTGAACAAAGCAGTTTGCACGTGATCATTAGAGATTTAGATTTTAGTAGCTAACTTTCCCTGAAGACTTCCTCCACTCTGGGCATGCTCCAGCCTGGCTATGAGCAGGGTTTTCCCTGTACTTGCAGTGCTGGGCTGCTGCATACTAGTTAGGGTCTGTGCCTAGGTCTCAGCACCAGAACTGAGAGTGGAGATTCTGACTTTCCTATGGTCTCAGTGCCCCTCCTACTGGGCCCAGGCAGCATAGGGGAAGAAGCTGCCTGATTCAGAGCCAATGGGGATAAGAGCCAGACTTTAGAGGCACAGAGATGGGAGTAGATTGGGACAAGAGGGGGAGAGGTGGGGGACTGGGACTGGAACATAGGGTCTGGAGAGCCTGGGACTAGAGTGACATACCGCATGTGGGTGGGCAAGGAGAATAGGACTGAGAGTTGGGGATGGAAACAGGAGAAGCCAGGCTTCTACAGACAGACTCCATCACTAGTGATGCTAATTCATTCCCAGAGCAGGCCCATTCTGTGTGCTAAATGAGGCAGGGATCCTGTGAAGGGATTAAAAATGTGATCCTGTCATTAGACTGTGACTAAGTGGGGTGGTTTGTCTGTACCACTTCTAGATGATTTTATGAAATTCTACCATGAAACTACTGTCACTATAGGTATGTGGATCACCCTTGAGTTAGCAGGGTTGTCATGTCTCTGCATGGCCAGAGATTATGGTGAATGAGCAGCACTTAATCCATCTATTCAAAGTGGAACATGCTGGGACAATAGTCTTTCTCAATGTGGGAGAAGACGTCCCCCCTTGTCTGAAGTGAGGGGAAGGGTTGGGAGTAATGGAAAATTATGAAAAGGCAGAACAAAGGAAGCAGATGACCCCAGCAGAAATCTATAAAGGGAGAGCTGGCGGGGGGGCAGGGATGAGAGAGGCAGGGAAGGCAAGGGGGCAGAGGACCCTGCCTCTCTGATGGAACACAGGTGGTTATCATCAGCAAAGATGCATGAGCTTGTGAGGGACACTGCATTTAGGATGTCTCATTGTTTTGTATGGTCTGTACTCTCCACTGCTTTATCTCAAAAGCATAAAGTTGATAGCCCCCACACTCTGTTCAGTCTATGGACTGCTTCACAACTGCTGTGCTGGGAGAGTTCTGAGTGAGGAATGTGTCTAAGTACTGGGTGTCTGAAGGGTCAGAGATGCACCCAGAGGGGCTAACACTTGGGAAGGAGGTGCCAATAGGTCTGTGCCCTGAGTGTGGCTGGACTCTGTTCAGGTTCTGGGAGTAGGTCCCTGGGAATCCCCTCACAGCAATCCAATCCTTGTCTAGGAAGGGGAGCTCACTAGGGTCTGTGGCAGACTGTCTTAATTCAGATTTTTTTAATATATGTATTATGATTGCTGGTGTAATCTTAATTGGGGTATTTCTGAGCTCTTGAGTGCCTGACTTTGCAATCTTAATATTCTTTTAACAATAGGTGGTTGTGTGTAATTCCAATGCGGTTTCATGTGGGCACAGAGTTCACCTGCATATTCTTGTTTCAAGGATTCAGGCTGAAGTCTGTACAGTGATTAATATAATGGTGTCTTGATTCTGAGCATTGCTATAAGATAAAAACTACAACATATCAAGCATATTCCAGCTGAGGGCTTGATTCTTCTCATTTACTCACACGAGTAGCACTAAATTATGAAAACAATACTATTGTCAAGGACTACTTTGTGAATAAGAATTCGCAGCATCAGGCCATAATTGGAGTGTATGGATTGCTCTTTCAAAACTGCACATCTCAGAATCTGGTTCTGAGCATACAAGTTTTACAATTTATCTTCCCCCAACTGAAGTAAAGTACCTTTGTGGAAAATTTAGAGGGTAATAAAATTTTGTAACTAAACGGATACATAACAAAATTTTCCAGAACTATCATTCAAGTTAGTTTCCTAGTTTTGGAGAAAAAGCGTAACAAGTTACCAATAAGTTAAATATTCCCACCAAACAACATAACAGGCATTGACTATAATTTAAGAAAATGAGGTAGTACAGGATTTAAGTATATTAAATCATGACCTTTGCCTATATTTACTTTTAAAGATTGACTCAAAACTTGCTGTGTTTTTTTCACTTTTGGGAATTAGATCAATTTTTAGACAAAATGTCAAGGGAATAACTATTGCTGAAAGTATATCGCTTGCCTGATACAATAAAGTGACTGTTTTATTCGTATGAAAATCTTTAAATAGCCTTTTAAAAACATTTTCATATGCAGCATATTACAAAGACAGAAAACACACAATAACCAGTATTCTAGTACCATAAGAATTACATAGATAAGAACCTCTCATCTTATAGATGCACTTGTATAACTCTAGTCAACATTGAAGTGAGCTATGCATTAACACGGATGGCAAATCAGTACTTGAAGAATGTTATGTGATCTTCCCCCATGTAGAAAAATTAATGCTCTAGCAGTGCCCTAAGAAAGGTTCTTGTCTGCTTTTTATCACTCAGTCACCATAGGGGCACCATCCTGACAGCAGAACACTTAATTTTAGAGGGTATTACCTTAAAATTATCTCTTATGGTGAAACTCTAAATATGAAAGTATTTGATTATGGAAACTAAATTCCAATGTAGATCTATGGTTCTGCTATCTGTGGAGATGGATTATCAGCTGTATTTTAAACTGGCAATTTACACAAGCTAAGATTTTCACCTTGTTTCAAGGATCCAGTAAGTAGAGGGATGCAATTTAAAAAAAAAAATTGTTTGCAGACTTGTGTTCTGTTCACACATACATACATGTAGCTCAAAACACAAGAGGTAAACTTGGTCTCTCAGCACCTCTGTCTTAGCTTGAATGAATTTCCTAGCTTGGTATCCAGTTTCAAACTTTATATGGGTCAGATTTTTCAAAAGAGTTCAGCACCCAACAACCCCTTCTGCGAGCACTGGGTGTTTCTACTTCAATTTTAGTATGGTCTTCAACAGTCACTGTGTGACTTATAGATGACAAAACACTTACAATGAAAACAAATGATAGTGCAGCAGCACAAAAATGGAAAAATGCCTTTTGAGGGCAAGCTATTTTTTCTTGACATGCTATTGTTATTGAGGGTGATCATATAGCTTTTAACAGATAATCTACTAATTAAACTGGATTCATACTTATGAGCTGCATGTAAAGATAATTGTTTAGACAATGGGGCCAGCTTATTACCTTTGTCTTGCTAAACTAACATTGCAATACAATATCACAATATGGTGGTAATTTAACTGTTATATAGTGTCATGGTGCGGGATGTGGGATTCATCCACTGATGAGGGGGCAGAAAGCTGTAGATTAGTGGCAATGCTAATGATGCCTCTATACATGACCCTTCTTTGTGTGTGTCTGTGTTTGCAAATCTGTATATAATACTCATCTTTGTATATTGTGTTATCTGTGAAATGTAAGTCTCTTGGCTGGAGTCATTAGCCAACATTTTGGGCCTTGCTGGGTTGTTTCTATTAGGAAGAGAAATTGATAGTTGTCTGGTGTTATCTTTATAAAGAATGTAAGCCACGTCCTGTTCCCCTAGACAGAGTAGAGACAAACAGGTAGTTTCCTTGTTTGGAAATCTTACTCTGATCCTTCAGAGTATTGTGCCGAAAAAGAAGTTCTGGCTCTTACCTTCCTTCCGGGGCCATGTTCACTACTGCTTCTCTCATTTAGCTGTAATCAACCAATCCCCTAGCCCCCATACTTGCAATCAGTCCTAGCATAACCCCTCAGCCCACATGATATAGTTTCACCTTGGAGCCAGTGACTTGGGCAGTGGTTTCCTATTGTTTACAGTTATCATATAATAGTGGTTCTCAAAGTTTTGTACTGGTGACCCCTTTCACATAGCAAGCCTCTGAGTGTGACTCCCCCCATAAATTAAGAACACTTAACACCATTATAAAAGCTGGAGGCAAAGCAGGGTTTGGGGTGGAGGCTGACAGTTCATGACCCCTGTTTAATAACCTCATGACCCCCTGAGGGGTCCCGACTCCCAGTTTGATAACCCCTGTTTATATAAGGAGGCATTTAATCGCTCCTTCCATTTCATCTGAATGAAAGTAGTTAGAATCAGCTTTGACAAAGTTTGTGGTGGTCATTGCTCAGAGACCTGCTTGTTAGTAGCTGCCAACACCTTCCAGCAAAGCAATATTAGGATCCTTTAGTGGTGGAAGAGGCTTGAAATACAAAATACAATAGGTGACCTAGAGATCGGGTTCCAGAAAAGCATGGCAGTTGGAAGTTGTGAACTGACTATCCTTTTTGTTCTATAGTAAATACTAATATGTCTTAAGAGAACCTGCAATAAAGGAACATTGTTTCTAACGGAAAACAGTGAGTAGTTAACTTTTCATTTGGTTTTATTTGTAAAACAAATCTGTGATACTAAACACTTTCTACAATGCTTACACCATGTAAGGAGCTCTGTGTTCCCAGTCATCTGCTCAGAATACTAAACAATGACTCTCCACTGACTGCTAAATTGAAACTATGACCTGTTTGCCTGGGTAGCGGGACAGCAGCATCCTGTATTCTCTACCACAGCACAAACACAGGCCCTTAGAGCTACTCACAAAAGGAAGGAACATTCCTGCATGCCCAACACCATTGCAACTTGGGATGCATATTGTCACCATCTTTCTCCCAGCCTTCAGCATTTTATATTATAAATATAAAAAAGCTTTTATCTGATTGAAATAATTCATGTTTCTATGTGTGATGACATAGAAAGGGGTTGTCAGCTGAGTGAGGGTCTGATCCAACTCCCACTGCCGTCTATGGAAACTTCAGCAGTCTGTGGCCCTAAATTTAGTATATTTTATGACTTCTGCATGGAGGAAAAGTACAAAGTTCTATTTTCTATCTTCTACGTGTATTAAGGTCACACTTTTAATGCAAATTATGTTTTCTGCATTTAGTGGCAATTAATAACTGGCTGATGTAATGTGAGGGTTGAGCACCTTTTCCCTGCTTAAGTCATTAAGTGCCAGGAAATGCCTGACCCAAGGGTCTAATTAATGAAAGAAATGAATTTAGGAAGCTGGAGAGAAATAGAGCTTTCTGATAAGCTCAGTGACAACATGCTTATGCCTAGAGTCTGGACTCTGGGTATTGCTGGTTAGCCATCTGCTCCTGCCCCCTCCCTCAGTCTCTTCACTCTTGCCCTCCTTTGGACTCAGGAGGTGAAGGGTGGCTTGGGGGCGGGGCTACCTGTGGAGACAGGGAATAGATTTGGCTAGACCTTATGCTTCAGTAACCCATCTAGAGCCAGGCTTCAAGCTCTGCCCCTTCTGCCAACAGCTGAACTAAATCAGCAGTGCTTCTATATCATGATGCCAACTTCTCCAACCTATTGCTATAAATTTCCCAAACTTGGTGAAAAATTCCCAGATAACGTTTTTTTTTTTTTTTTTTTTTTTTTTTACAGAACTTCTATATCCTTGGAAATTTCCCAAAACCTGGGAATTTGTGAGTAAAATATTTCAACTTGGGAAACTGGGAATTTTCATTCAAAACATTTTACTTAAATTCCCAAATATTGGGAAATTTCCCAGGATCTAGAAGCACTGTAAACCAGAGGCACTCAATGTCCGCTGTGAATTATTCTCTATTTTTTATTACAGTTCAGAGAGTGCACCTGGACCAGCTCCTGCCCCGCTTTACTCGGTTCGACGTTGCGTGGAGTAGGGCTGCAGCATTTGGCTTTTACTTGGGGGCAAGTAAGTGACTGGTTAATACAAGAACCTCGCTGCTGTCGGAACGTCTCGCGGAGGGGCGCTAGAGGGCGCTGTTGTTACTGAAACGCATCACAGCTTGGCTGGCCGGACCTAGGCCGGACTAAGCTACTCTCCTTCCCCCACGTTGTAATGCTCCGGCGCGGAGCTTTCTGCAGCGCCTCCTAGATCTCTCCGCTGATCAGAGATTCTTTACAAACGTAGCCGAGAAGGTCAAGGCGGAGTCCCAGGCTCCCGCAGCCCGAAACTTCTCCCACTGGAGTAAGGTGAAAAGTCCCCCGGCTTCGCTGGGAGCCGTAGGCTCCGCTCTCGGGGGCGAAACAGGGCCCGGTCAAAGCATTTATTCCGTAGGGAGAAAGCAGAAATGAATTAGATTCGCATCAGGAGCGCACTCCCTGCATCCACTCCCCAGTCGCCCTTGTGAATGGTCTGGGCAGCATGGATTGGATTACGGCGGGTGCTTTGTTGCATAAATCGGTGACGGGCAAATATATTTGAAAACAGGCTAGGCAGCACGCACATCCCAAAAGAGAGTGAAGTATCAGGGGGTAGCCCTGTTAGTCTCTATCCACAAAAACAACAAGGAGTCCGGTGGCACCTTAAAGACTGACAGATTTATTTGGGCATAAGCTTTCGTGGGTAAAAATCCTCACTTCTGCATCTCAAGAAAGCTTCTGCCCAAATAAATCTTAGTCTTTAAAATACCACTGGCCTCCTTGTTCTTTTTAAAAGAGAAGGGGAGGATAGAGGACAGTCCCATTATTTGCCTCTCCCCATACAAAGGGCAGCAGCTCTACGCGGTCACTTACATTGACAATCTGAATACTGTTGAGTCAGGCCTCCCCTTCCACTCGTCAACCTGCCCCTGGGGTACCCCATGAGCCTGGCCGAATATCCGTCTAGCGGCATCTGCCTCCTGTTTCGTACACGTTGGTTTATTTAGTGATAGTTTTCGAACGGTCTCACTTTTAATCCAGTTCAGCGACAGAGCTTGTTTCATACCTTTTACCCGCCCTGATCATCCCCTGCACGGTGAAGATTTTGAACCTCTTCTTCCCCCCTCCCGCCCCCCAGCGTATGTTTAGCGTGACATGGTCAAATTTCAAAGCATCCTAGAAACGTCCCTCTAGTTGATCTTTAACCATTCACGCTTTTATGTCCACAAATCTAATACAAGTAAAGTGCCGCTTTGAAAGAACGGATGCGCTTATACGGTTTGCAGGGGCATAAACTTGTCCAGCCTCTCCTCTAGTCTCTCTCTAACTTGACGTAGTCACACTCCAGAACTTACCTAAACCATGCCTATCTCCTGCGTACTTACTCTCCGGCCGTGCCTGCTACAGCACAAATACACGCTTTGCTTTGAAAGCAAGGCTGTGCGGACTGGATATCTGGCTTGCAGGGGCGACTAGACGTCTCTCCCCTCGTTCTTCACTCATCTCTTTAACCGCCCCTGATCACACTTCAAAGCTTCGTGTGTGAGAGCGTGATCTACGTGTGTGGGTGTGAGTGTGTGTAGCTATAGTTGTATGTACCCATTAGCTGGGACTCCCAGCAGAGCCCCGATTCCATTCTGCCTCATGGCCACACCCCCCGGCGATTACTATTGGGCGCCCCCTGCCCCATCGGAAAAGCTGCTCCCGTGCTAAGTGGGCCGGCTCCCTGTCTGTCAGCCTGGCCTGTCAAAACACGCCTGGCTCTGTCACAACAGAGGAGTAGAGCCGCGGCACTTCCTGCTCTGGGGCGGGCGGGCTGCAGCTTACCCCGAGCGCTCTGCTTTTGCCTTGCACGCTCGCCCCGTGATCCTGTCCCTTGTGTTCTGCCTGGCACAAGCGGGGCGTGCGCCCGCCCTTTCCCCGCTGCTGGAAAGCCCCCTCCTGCTACAAGGGAGACTCTTGCCTTGGCAGGGCTGTATAGCCACCTCCTGCTGCAGAAGGAGCCGGGCTAACGATGACTCCCCCTGAGAAAGTTGCCGCCGCCGCCGCGCACTAGGAGGAGAGGCTGGAGATCCGCGCGCCCCACCCTCGTGTCTCCCCGCGTGTCTGCCCGTGGCCTGAGGGGAGTCGAGCCCATTCGGGAGGGCGATGGCAGAACGCGCGGGTCCTGCCTTGCCCGAGGCGCCTCACAAGGGCGGGGAGGAAGCCGAGCTGTGCCTAGAGCCGGTATCCCTGGAAATCCCTGCGGTGGCTCCAGGCAGGAGACGGGAGCGCCGCAGCGGACTGGCTATGGCAGGAGCCGGCGAGCGCTTTCCCGGCAGCCTGGGCACCTCGGCGGGGGCAGCAGCGGATCCCGAAGCCAGCCTCTTGGAAGCTGCCAAGGCGACCCCTCGCAGGAGCAGTATTATCAAGGTCAGGCGGGCACCCCCTGCGCCTTGGGCGGGGCGGGGACGCGTGTGTCCGGGTCGCGCGTGGTCCCCTTGGCGCGTGCCCCCTGTGTTAGGAAGCTGCCCTGAATCCGAGCGGGGCGTGCACAGTCACCTCCAGGCACCGGGGAGGTTTCTCTTCACAAGCAAATCTGCCTTCTTGGAGAGGGGGGTGCCTTGTTGGGAGCAGTTGTTGACGGCGAGCAGAGAAAGTCTCCCACTTGCTTCAGCCAGTCAGCCCCCACCCTAGCTGATAGTTTGGGGGATATGTTAGCCCAGCTCTCAGCTTTCCATTGCTCCCTTTCCCAGTGGTTCTCAATGTGTGGTGTGAGTGCTGCGGATGGTTTGCAGATCACTTGGTGCTGGTCTGTGGAGCGCTGGCTGGTCACATAACATTGGCTCTTCTCATTCTCTCTCCACCCCGCGCCCCCCAGCAGTAAAAGAAGCTTAAAAACTTTTCTAATATGACTCTTCCATATTGTCGCTGTTGTAAATGCCACAGGTGTGTGAATGGTTAGAGATGATTGTGCCTGGGATGGGAGGTGGCCCACACAATACAAAATGGAAAGAGATGGCCCCTAAGGCACTCTCTGCATTACAATGTGGTCTATGCTGTGAAAAGGCTTGAGAAGCCATAGCAGACTTTCAATTTCTCATTTCTTGAAGGTATTTTTAACTGTTAGGGTAAATTATGCTGAAGAATTAGGAGCAATCCAGGAATGGATGGATTTCAGGTGAGCATGAAAAATGTATTGATGCAAAAACAAATAGGGGAAGCAACATTGCACCTTTATTAAAATGAGCATAAATAGAATTATGAGGGGAGGAGTACTGGGGAGGGGACCTATTCCTCCAACTTTTAGCCTGCAGAGGACAACACTGACTTTTTCCCCAACCCGAAATTTTATCCATCTGGAAGAGAAGCCACAGAGAAATGACCAGGAACTGATTGAAGCTCTTAGTTTGTACAGCAAATCTCAATTGATGCTCCCCTCTGTCACTGTCAGCTGCTGATGTGTTGCTGTTGAGCTGAGTGGCTGAATAGGCAAGAATTTAGGGAGTGGGGAAGAAAAATGGGGGATGGGGCAGGGTAGCTGCTGGGCTGGCTGGGAAGGAGATATAGCAGCCATCCCCCCTCTACATTTCCAGCAGCAACAGCTTCTCCCATCCCTTTAGCAGATCTAGGAATGAGGGAAGGCAGGTACAGCACAAACCATTCACATATAACAGCTTTGGGCACAGATAATACACTGTATAGTCACACTCTGTTTCTAAGCAGGTACATACAGTGGCCAGTTATATACACACACATTGTTTTTCGTGTGTTCTCCAAACTAGTATCTTCAGTACTTGTGTGAAATGGAACAGATCATGTTATATGTAGTGTAAATACACACACGTTTATTTTCCAAAACTTCTAAATGCTAAGGGTGCAGACTACAAAGGCATCTGCTGTGTTGAAGAACTCTGGGTGGTATATCTGGGCAACAAATACCTTGCAGTAGCTTGTTGTTTTGTGGTTTGTGAATTTCAAAAAGAAGACTGTTTTCAGGATGTGAACTTGGAAAAAAGAAAAGACCTCAGCTGTTGTTGCACAAGTATCAGAAAAACAGTTGGTTAGAAACAACAGAGATGCAATCGTTTTATCAGATAAAAGAAAGATTTTATAGAGTGTGCTGTAGGCGCACACATAAGATGATTAAATTGGTTTATACTAATTTTGTTAATGCTCACATGAAAGTGGACGTCTTCAAGATACTATTTCCAGTGTACGGACTTGATGCTGTCCTTATTCAGGTGAGCGGTTCCAATGAAGCCAAAAGTATGTGTTCCCATTGAAACCAGATTGTGGGTGGCAGGATTGGGCCATAAACCAGTAGTGCTGTTAAAAAGCTGTTGTTAATGCAGGAATGAAAATAATGGAATATGGGGAATTCTGGTCACTTTATGTGACCTACAACAGTTACCATCAAACAACAATGTAAATATCTTGTTTGAAATATTTGCTAACTTCACAATAGGGCAAGTGTTGAAATAGCAATAAAGTGTTTTGTTTTGCAACTTATCTTTATTTTTATGTAGCATTTGTGAAGAACTTGAAGGCAGAATAAATAGGTTCAACCTTGATAGTTCTCTCATTCTTGCTTAGAAAAATATGCAGTGACACAAATAAATTAAATTATGTTTAAAAGCTGATTGCATTCCAGATTGCTAAGCAATACTGTCTGCTTCACATCCTCGTTGTTACAGTTAAATTAACAGGTTCAATTTTGACCCTAAAATCCTTGACTATCTGTTTGTTGTAATCTCGTAGGGAAGTCTTGCAGGTTCCATTTATATATTCAGTTTAGCTTTTAAGAAAGATCTCAAGGAAAGAGAGTTGCTGTTTTTTATATACTGAACTAAGAGGTCCCTCATTGTAAATATTTAAGTTACACAGTGAATCCTGGAGAGATGAATTTGTGGGCAGAGTTCAGATGAGAGAGTTGAAGATGCACACTAATGGCTGTTTAATAGATATGTGTTAATGATATTCATATATCTCCGTGGTTCTTTTGGCCTGGTTAGGACTCGAGGAGACAGGAGTCAGAAGTAGACCTTGCACTTAGGTGAGAAAAAAAGACTTCAACTAGGTTTGACCTCTGTGCAGGGGGAAGATTCTGGCACCCTTCATTCTTGCATACTTGAACAAAAACTGGACAAAATCTAGCCCAAGGCAGAGCAGTAACAAACATTCATGCTTAACTCTAGGTACTTCATGTGTTCATTCTTTTTCATAAACGAAGCATTCAGAGTTGGATTTTAAGGTTGTGATTTCCAGTGGCAGTGTAAGGGAGTTTAATGCCTAACTCCCTTAGGCTCCTTTGAAATATTTCCGTCTAAACTACTAATCTGCATCAAATTGGTCCGAATCCAGCAAAGCACTTAAGCATGTGTGTAACTTTGCTTTTAGCTAATGCTTATAGAATCAACTGAATTCAATGGGACTGTTCAGGTGCTTAAAATTACACACATGCTTAAATGCTTTGATGGACTAGGGTCATAGTTCTTTGAGTATGTACTCCAACACTCTAAAATGGACACTTTCCTTTTTCTCTTGAAGCTTGTGTAAAGGCTTCACAAGATACGTGATCTTGACCTAAAGTAAAGAGAGCATCACTGAGCTTGCAACTTCAAAATTTCGATCTGAATTTCCCTGCTCCATAAGGTGTAAATCATGAATATATTCTGATTAATTTCATGTAGCTTTCACTTCAGGTTGATGACATGCAAAATTGCAAAACACTGATATTACAGTAATCCTCTGTTTTGACGTATTTTGCTATTGGGACTAGTTGTGAAGAATTAAGTTTGTTTTCCCACAGGATTGCCTTGTTTAGTGTTTATAGAAAAGCAGTTTGAAACCCAGTTTTCCTTTGGTATTGTCCCATTGTATGATTCTGGGAGTGGTTTTCATTTATTTAGGAGTAAGAATTAAATACTTAATTTTGGCTGCATCTTTCAAGACTTTGTAATGTTTTAGGAAAAGCTCTCCAGCTATTGAATATATATTGTTATATAGAATCAACATTTTAAAAATAATTAATTTACTATCACAGAGTTTTCAGATGAAGAATATTCATATGCAGGAAAAGTAATCATTTAAACATTGCACATTAAGTAGCAAAAAGACTTTTACAATCTTACTTTTATTATTGTGTTCATAAGTCATTAAATCTAAATAAGCTTGAATGAATGGTATATTTGTGCATATCCAGAATCAGAATGCTGTTCCATTGCTTTCTTTAAATTCTTTCTTATCATCTGAAAAGCAAGCTGGATTTGAGAAAACGATTGAATGACTGTTGTGCAGGTTTCTAAGGCTGCAGCAAAGTGTCTGTGTGGTTCTGTAGAGGCCACTGGACTGGATGGCTGAAGGGATTGGTAATAGGATCCAGTACTTGGTCACGGGTTTAAACCCAGCACAGGTGATTGTGACCAAAAATCTTGATTCTCTGATGCCTGTTTTGTAGCCTATGTGAAATGAGTTGGAGGCATTTTTTAATGACATTATCCTGCACCTGTTGAATTCAGTGGGAAAGTTCCCATTGACTTCAGTGGTGTGGGGTCAAGGCCTTAGTACAGCGGTGGAAAATAAATTGTAAAAGAATTCAGTACTTTCTTTGGACTTGATTCTTCATGGGTTAAGCACTTTGGCCCCAATCCACCAAAGCATTTAAACACATGCTTAATTTTAAGCATATGAGTAGTCCAACTGAACTAGGAGCGTTCAAGTCATCCAGCTTTACTTTAGTCAAAGTACACTCTTTTAAAATTAGTTTTAGTAGCTACTTTTGGATCTCTGTGTCAAATTCAGAGGTAGCGTAAGAGGGTGCATCTCCACGCAAGTTAGTGGAGTTGCTTGCATCAGTGGAGTGTTTTGACCTAGGGTTGCCAAACCTCCAGGATTGGCCTGGAATGTCTAGGAATTAAAGATTAATCTTTACTTAAAGATTATGTCATGTGATATCTCCAGGAATACATCCAACCAAAACTGACAACCCGAGTTTGACCTCCCAAGGATATGTGCTTTAAAGAACTGAGTACAGTCTTAAATTAAAAAAAAAAAATTCTCTGTAGCAAATTAAATTTGACTTCTTCTGTAAGTAAGATATGAACCCTTTTGGATAATATCCAGTGTGTATAAGGTCTGAATATTTGTCCTTGGACATGTTCTCTCTCATTTAGAGAGAAAGAGGAAAATAGTTTTTCTTTTAATTCAAATTTTAACTTGCTAACCTCTTATTCACAACTCTATAGATAATGGGGGGGAATTTTAAAAAGGCATAAATAGGAAATAGAAATAATTGACTTTGTACTTTTGAACATCTACCTCCTGCCTTTTCAGGAGTCCTTTCATTTAAATCCGTTCTCATTTTGTCCTTTTAATAAGAAAAGAGAAAATAATAATCTTTTATATCGGGGATTTCACCTATAGATCTCATAAATCATTATCAAAGCTTATTTGGGAGCATTTTATGTGAGTCTAAACTTTGTAAACAGGTTCAGAAGCATTGCTTTAAGAGGCTTATTTGTATTCAGCCACTCTACTTCACAATTAACTTTAATAAGAATTATAATCATGCTGTGACAAGGTCTATAGCCAGGGAGTTTGCTTTCCTGAATTTCAACAGGGAAAGAAAAAGCTGAAATGAAGCAAGGAGGAATTCCAGGTGCCCTCCCCTCACTTCATTCCCCCCTACCCTGGCAATGTGCAAAAGGAGTAAGGATCTATGTTTCTATACTGCTTCTATGTAACCTTTGGCAAAAGACCAGTGTGAAATACTATGTCATACGTTAAAGGCCAGAGCCTGCAAAGCAGACAACTGTCATTGATTTTTTTTCGTGTGCATGATATTTCAAATTCCATTACAACTCTAACCTCTTGAGAAGCTTTAAACAAAAGAAGTAAAAACAAAAGGTTGTTTGTCTAATCAGTAATGTTATGATTTAGTGTATGTGCACAGGTGACAAATGAAGCATTATTTGGAGAGCAAGAGAAATACTTTTTACTAATTTCACAACTGGTTAAAAGTCATAGTTAGTTGTTATTTGTAAAACCAGTAACACCTAGGGGCTTCCACTGAGATTAGCTCCCCCTATGCTAGGTGTTGTACAACCCTATAATAGACAGTCCCTGTCCTGAAGAGCTTACAGTATAAACAGACAAAAAACACAGCATGATATAAAGGAACTATTACTATCCCTGTTTTACTGAAGGGGAATTGAGGCACAGAGGCATAAGGACTTGCCCAGGGTCACATTGGCTAAATTACTCTCAGATGCTTTCAATAATTTTTATCCCTTCTGCTGAATTATCTGGGGCTAAATCAAAATTAATTGTTTGCAGTTGAAAGTATAATTGCAATTTTTGTTCCCTTCCTCAGTAAGGAGGATAGAAGATAGAGTTTAAAAAGGGAGAGGTCCCTTCTTAGTATTTAATGCTCTAGCCTGTAAGGTTTCTCAGCATAGAACTCTCATTGAAGTCAGCTATTATTATTATTATTATTATTATTATTTTCCTTCTGGAAATTGGAAGTATAAATAGTTTAATAAATTTATAGGAAGGCTGTCCACTTATGTAATCCCCACGTATATCTTTTACTGAAATAATATGCAACTTTTTGCAAAGACATTCCTCAGAGGCATCTCAAACATATATCCTTGCTCTGCGTACATTAACTGTATACTTTTGGGACTATATTTCTTCCCCTTCCCCATAACGGAAGAACATCTTTGTCCAATGATGTCCTAATCTAAGACATAGGTCCTTGTTATATTGATAAAAATGGACTTTACATATAAAACTGGGGGAGAGGGGAGGAAGGGACAATATTATCAGAGTTCCTTAGTCATTGTAGTACTGAAAGACCACTCCTAACTTCAATGTAATATTTTCAAACATTGCCTTGGTCCATTTCATAGTTACAGATGTTTCTTTAAGGCTCAGTCTGACCGTCCTTGCACAGATGATATGCCGGACCAGTCTTTTTCCTATTCTGCCTTCGGTAGTTTGCAGGCAATTTTCAAATCCAGGAAGACTATTTAAGTGGCTGGCTAATATGGTTATGACTATTTTACTTCAGGAAGCTGTATTTATCCAGTGGACATTTTTAGCTCTTATAAATCTCTGATAAAGAAATTAAACCTAAATTCTTTTCAGTTTGTGCTCTGTAAGTAGTATGATGAGGCAACTGAGATATTTGGCACATCTTTCTTTGCAACATGAAGATATCTGAGGGAAAAACTTTTACTAAAAAGGAAAGTTACATTTCGTATGATTGTTTGTGTCACTGGAATTATTTGGTAACTTATTTTGCTGTGTGTACAGTAAGTTTTAGATTTATATTTTTGCAAAAAGTCTAAATATGAAAAAGTTTGTTTGAAGTAAATTTTGATAGCCATATAGTGATTGTACCATCACTTGCTTATTGTTCAGACCAATGTGAGAAAGTTAACAATAGGGGGTGGGGAAAAAGTCTGAAAAGACAGAAGCAGTCTTCCGGCATGGTCAGTAAAATACTCCCTTTGAAAAGTAAGGCTGTTTATAGAGTTTCTTTCTATTAGACTCTGGAGAATTAGTGCATGACTGACTCTCATGCCATTTGTGCTCTATTTAATATATTTGTTTTATTTTAGATGCTTAATAATAACAAGAATTCTTTAAACATTATAATAAAAGAAGAAGAACTTCACATATTCTCCTTGGGTTGCTAAGGTCTGTCTGTGAATATCTGTATACTTTGTTCACAGTATCTGTGATGTTGCACTGTTAATCCATATGTCCCAACAACCTGAATTGATGAGCTGGAGTTGCTGGTGAACTAGGCCAAATTGAGAATTTGTGTAAGCGCTGCAGTGCAACATTATTGAAGACAGTGGTTTAGCACCTACTTATACTAGTTTTGTGTTTGACTTCTTATCTCTTTATAGGACCCATCTTGGCTCAAGGTTTGCTTTTGGCAGGTGACTTGCTGATGTATATGCAGAAAGTAATGCCCCTGAAAGTCAGTAGGCTTTCTCTGGAGGTGCTGTTTGTTATATATGATTCAGTCAGGGACTTGCCTGGTAATTCCAGATTATGGTTACTTCGATATTTTCCTAAAACAAAGGTTATGTAGATAGTCTGCCTTTTCTATATATTTGTGGTAATATCGTTGTTTTCAGTGAGCAGTATTTTGGTTCGAGAGAATTCTCATGCCAAATTGTATAGTGCTTGTATGGTGGGTTTTTGTTTTGTTTTTTAGACACTCATATCTAGATCCTCAACGGTTCTTAGGTGTCTAACTCCTATTGATTTCAGTGGAAGTTATGCACTGAAATAGCTTTGAAGATTTGGGTCTCAAATCCTATGGTAGTGAGCATGATATATGTGCTTAGAGAGGTATTGGATACATCTCATCAGTTATGTCCAGTGTTTGGCTAATCTGGGGTCGTATCAGAACACATACGCTAAGGACCAAATCCTGCAGCCCTTACTGAGGCAAAGCTCACACTGATACAGAGCTGATAAAAATGTTTTAGATGGTACAGTTTTCTGTCAAAAAATGCAGTTTAATTCAAATCAAAATAAGTCCCTGTTATGTATTGGTTTTGATGAAATTTTCAATGGGATGTTGAGACATTGTGATAAAGACAAAATGAAACATGTTAACCTTGTTTTGATTCATTTAATTTTGACTTGTAGTAAAATATTACTTTAACTATTTATAGTTTTAATATAATATAAAAGTATAATCAAAATGATAAAGTCAAAATGAAGCATTTTTACCATATCAAAACATTCTGATGTTATCCAGATGAAATGTTTTGATGGGCCCAAATAATTTTTTTTTTTTTTTTTAATTTTCGTTCTCCACAAAATGCTGACATTTCAGATTCAGAATGATCCCCCTCCGCTCCCGAAAAGTTGAAATTTCCCTCAGAATAGAAAATCTGGTTTCAGACCAGTTCTGCACTAAAGTAATAAATTCCCTGAATGAACTCCTACTATAATGAGAACCCTAAATTCCTTCTTCTCTGTTGCATCTCAGACAATGTGGGGCCTGATCCAAAGTCAATGGGAGTTTTTCCACTAACTTCAGTGAGCTATCAGGGTTTTCAAGAGCTGTCTGGATGGTGCCCTACTTGTGTAAGAGTTTATAGTAAATTTGTTTTTTATTGCATTAGTTGGTTAAGTATTTGTAGTGTTAAATTGTTACGTTTAGCAACTGTGTGCTCATGGTCTCCACTGTAGCTCTTGTGCTGAAATGGGTCATAGCATTGTTCGTTGACATGCTTATCTATGCAATGTCATGATAGCTGAGATTAGCTGAAGCTGTCCCGTTGACCATCCCTAAATTTGACCTCTTGAGAACTGGAGAAAGGATGCCCTTTGTGTAGTGATCCAAGCAAAGGAACTCAGTCCATCGGGTGTTCTTCCAGAACCTGAATTTGCAGGTTTTCATCTTTTTAACCAAGCATTTGTTTCATCTTGGGTGGAAACTGTGTAGGCTTTCCCATTTGATGGCTTTTCTTTGTAAGAGATGGCTATTATTTCTGTCAATAATATCAATGTGGTAAATAATGGTTGGTTAATTTTTTCATGTATGTAAGGTGCCCAAAGGCCATTGCAATAGGTGCATAGTACATTATATAATAATGTTCGATTGGTATATTGGCACTGAGGGATAGGGCATCAGCATAGGCATACTTTATTTTGCTTACTAAATATGTTAAGCAGCAGTTAATAAAGCTGTAATTGTTTACATTTGAGCAGCGCAACAGAGTATTTCCTATAGCAATGTTTTACACATTTTGCTGCTCCGATGAGATTAAGTCCATCTGCAATAGAAATATTTCATTTGAGTTAATGGACATTTTTTTGTTCTCTGTTGGAGTCAGTAATGCATCCTTTGTGGTGAAACATCTTGCTAATCAAGTTTGCACACCAGATTAGCATAATGTTTTTATTTTCTTGTATGCACCTGGTAGGCTTAATTTTTGGCAACACCTTAATGCAGGGGTCAGCAACCTTTCAGAAGTGGCATGCTGAGTCTACATTTATTCACTCTAATTTAAGGTTTTGTATGTCAGTAATACATTTTAATGTTTTAGTTTAGTTATATGTTAAAGTAAATAAGGTTTTTAAAATATTTAAAAAGCTTCATTTAAAATGCAGAACCCCTTGGACCGGTGGCCAGGACTCGGGCAGTGTGAGTGCCACTGAAAATCAGCTCGCGTGCCATCTTTGGCATGTGTGCCATAGGTTGCCTACCCCTGCCTTAATCTCTGCAAAGAAATAGAGAGAGATAATTGATATAAATGTTTCAAATCCATGTTTATTAGCATACACTTTTTTTTGGCACCACACTGTTCATTGCCATATGACCAGCTTGCTGGAATTTTGGACATGGAATAAAAATACAGTTTAAGGCACTACTCCAGCTGGGTCAAGAGGTTACGATAACTTCTGCAAAACACTAACTTCTTTAAAGTAAGAAATATTTAAAAAGATATTCTACTCTCCATTTATTGCTACTATAAGAATTGGTATTTGGAATCAAAGTCGTGTTTTTAAATCTTTCAGTCTAGCAAATATTTTGTTAGGGAGGCCGTATACCCAGGCGCGGATAAGGCATTGGACTGGGACTCAGGAGACCTGGGTTCAGTTTGTGGTTCTGCTGCTGGCCTGCTGAGTGACCTTGCACAAATCTCTTCTCTCTCTCTGGTTGTTTCTCCAGTTGTAAAATGGGTATAATAATACTTATTGCCTTTGTAAAGGACTTTGAGATCTACAGACTGGGAAAAGTGATGTGTAAGAGCTTGGTGGCATTAATAACATTGAGTTCTGTATATGTAATAATGTAGTTCACTGTTTTTCAGGAAAAGTACATTTTAGGGCAGAGATCATTTAGTTTCTTTAGACCTCTTTTAATTTCAGAAATTGAAAATTACTGCTAATAGAACTAAACTCATAATTTCCCCCCTAAATCATAAGTACTGAGATTATCACAGTTATTCCACTTGATCTTAGTTCATTATTAGCTTGTAAATTTATGAAGTTAAAAGGGTCATTTCTATGATTCTCAAAGCTCTTAACAGGTTCTTATTTAAATGATTATAGGTAAATAGGCTAAATTTATCTCTACTGTTTAAATCATTGCTGTTAGACCGGGGGTGAATTTGGCCCCTATGTGTTGGATAATGTGGATCAAAGTTTGGAAGCTACTTGATGCAAGTGACCTGTACTGAGACTTTTAAACAGTTCTGGTTATAAATATGTACTCTGTGGGTTGAGCCTCCTCTGAGTTACACTAATCAGGAGTAGCTCTATTGAAACCAGTTTGCATGCTGGTGTAAATTTTTAAGAGTCGTTAATTATTTAATTCTAAAAGAGTTTAGCAGTTGATCAGATTACAAAAGATCCAAGAAATAGATTGTCCTTGGGGCCAAATCCTGACTCATGGTTACATATCACTTATTTCTCTGTAAAGACATCCAATCCCACCTAAGCCTGCTCGATAGAGGGCCAGCTGATTCTCAGCAGATTGGGCCTGGTGATTGCATGGCCTGGAGTGGCTCCACATGCAGGTGGTATGGAGCCACAGAAGGGAAAAGCTGATGAATTCCATGCTCTGGAAACAGCTGTTCACATCCAGCAATGTTCTCCTCTACCCAGAACCAACAGGATTACTGCACCCCAAGGCTGTAATGACCCCTGTTGAGTTGCTACAGAAGAAAAGGAGAAGGTCCTTGAACTATCACCTGAACTGTCACATTCCCACTCCCTGAAAACAGTATCTTTTAAAAAATATATTTTGAGAGGTCTGTTTCCTTCACCCCAGCTATCCAGGGAGCTCTTCATCCTGTTGGACCTGGTGTCTTTACCTGACTGGCAGCTCCAAATTGGCTTCTCCTTTGGACTCAGCTCCTGGCTGTCAGTCAGCCACAGCCTATGCACTGCCTCTTCACTATCATCTCCAAGGGCCCTAGACCAGTGTCTCTAGATGCCTGATTTGTCATAGCCCTGTACCTTGTGTAATCATTGAAAATGCTTCCATCCTGATTTTTGTCTGCACAGGTGTAATGATTACCAAGGTGCAAGGCAAAGGAGAATCAGGACCAAAGACTCCTTTCCCCAGACTGCATGGGAGGTTTGTATGTATCAGATACATAGCCATCTGAAGTGAGTGCCTCAAACAGTCATCGGATAGCTCCTTTTTGATTCGATAGCTGTTTACATTTACACAACTTTCAGCTAACTCAGGGATTTATTAGTGTGTAGACCCAATTTCCACCAAGGTGCACAGGTCTGGGATCTATAAACTTGTGATTTACCAGTATCCCTATATATATTTTTTTAAAGTATGGAAAATTCATTGTCATTCCAATACATTGGTAACTTGTTTTTGATTGTAAGTTACAGATGTCTTTGTTTTATTTAACACTTCCAGATTGTGAGAGAACACAACAGAATGGAAATTGTTTACACAAAATGAGAGGGTGGGCTGCAGCATTTTGTGGCATTAACAGGCCTTCGAGTGAAGAAAAAATGGCTGAGACATGTTATTCATTGCCTGTTCTGGCATGCCTATCTTTGTATTGATATATCTGCTACGTGGCCATCAGATGTAACTATTTTTCAAAAATTCTTTTTTGCCTGTTTTGGTGAGAAAAAGCATGATTTGACAGAATTCTGTAATATTTGGCCTTACTATGATTAGACGTTTTTGGTATGTGTTTGTGGTGATGAGCCATCATGGGATAATGCATTAGATTAGCCATTGGGAATCTGGTCTTGTCACACAAACATAAGTATGCCTGAAATTTATGCTATTTCTTGTAGCTCAGATGGACAAAATTGGCACAGTGGACAGAAGATTGATCAATAGATGAAGAATTCCTGACACAGGGAATTCCCCTCTGTTTCCTCTGGGGCAGAATTTTGTGTGTACATTGACCATTCTGAGTTCATTAAGGCAAGGGTATAGCCAGCACTCTGGTCAATTTTTGTATATATAATCTTCAGAGTGCTGCCATCTTCCTTTCCTGCCCCCATCATTTACCCATAGTGTCAATTCTGAGCTGATGTATATTTCATGTAATCCTACTGAAGTTAATGAACTCTCTGAAGGAAGACCTACTGTTACGTCAAAGGGCCAAATTCATCCTAAATGTGAACAGTGAACCTCTGATTAAGGCACTTGGACCAAATTCAGCAGAGACTAACTCTAGTCTAGTGTAAGCTACAACGCACAACAGGTATAGAGAAACCTAGTTATAAAGTGTATGTAAAAAGTAGGGATGTCTCCTTTGAAGAACTGTGGGGCATTATATTACAATTTTTTTTTTAAATGTCAGCCAAGGTTTTTAAATCATGAAGGCTTGATTCTTAATCCTCCAGGTATCTTGTTCAATCAGCAAACACTCTTTACTGAGAGAGCAGAGTATGGAACCTCTTGCTGAGCTCAGAGCAGTCAAACATAGCCAGCCAGCTTAAACATCATGCTGAGAATCCAGTGCAAAGTATTTCTGACAACTTTTCTTTGTGAATAGAGAATAAGGTGTTCCGATTATGTACTCTGTAGGAAAGTCTGCATCTGCTTACATAATACAACTGTTTCTAATATTAATTTAGCCCCATAGATGGCTTATGACTTTTAAAGATTACAGATTAGTGCAATAACATGGATACTTCCTTAGTGCAGTCATTGATATGTGGCTAGCCAACCTCATGTGGTATAGAGAGAGCCCTAGACTGGCTGAGTTTTTCAGATCGAATTCACATCTCTGTGCAATAACAGGTGTTCATTGTTTTTTTTATTTTGCAGAGAGGCATTTTGTCTAATGAAATATTCAGCCCCTATACCATAGTAGTACTTGTGGGAACTCCACAGCTTCTCCTTAGCTGCTATTTCAGCTACTGCCCTATAGCAAAGGCTGCAAGCAGTATGCTGGTGTCTGAGGCCACTGAATCCATATAATCTGGTTTACTGGCTGCACTTGTGGCCTGCTCCAACCCCAGTGATGAGTTTATGCAGAGCTGGAATTGAACTCTCAGGGGAATTTGCGCATGGCACAAAGTGACTACAACCCCCTCTTAGTGAATTCTCTTTGCATTGTAGCCCCCTTACCAGGTGCAGAGCCAAGTCTGTATTCCCGCTCGTATGGGGGTGCTCGGAAGTATGTTGAGGGTGGGGTGGGTTAGAGGAGAGTGGAAGGAAGCATGCCTGGGGCAGCAGGCCTGTAACCTAGTGGTTCCCTACTATTGCAAGGCTCACAGAGGCTTTGGCAGTGTGGGGAAGGGTGGGTGTAAATTATGGGAGCCTGTAAATAGCTCTAACCTGCTCTGAGGTCAGACCTAGCTTATCCCTCCAACCCCGCACTCCTCTGTCCCTGTGCTAGGGTCTGCAGTAGTACTGGATGAATTCCCCTTGCTTTGTACTTGCTCCAAGGCCATCCATCCATCCACTGGGAACTTTCTGTGGCCATTGGGCCTCTGGGTGGGTTCCACTGCTGTGGAATAATATCACAAGGCTATTGAATACAGAGCAAGAAATTAGAATCTCTGCCTGAGAGACATAGAGAATAAGCTAGACTCTTGCAGTTTTCCAGCCTAAATTGTTTTTTATATATATCAATATGTAGTTTAATCATTGTACTATATTTAACATTGGCTATTAATTTCCCCCCAACATACTTGTAAAATGGAATACAGATAATCCTATTTCAAAATGTAAATGGATTCAATTATTGCCCTGAATTCTGTTTTAAAAAGCTTGGATGGGGGTGCAGGGAGGACCATGTGCTTTGGTTTTCATAGTTCTTTTTATTTAATTTTTGTAGTAGTCTTCTTCATAAATACTTGATTAGAAATTACATTTTGTTCACCTAAAATGATTGCTGATTTCTTGTAGCTGGAGCTATCAAGAGAGAGCTCTACAAAAGAATTATTGTGTAAGATCTCTTCCCCCCCCTCCAAATGTAATTATATTGAAGCCTTACTAAATTAATTTAACTAATAGTTTAATAAAAATTATATTGCAAGGGGGTATGACACACCTCTAGGTTATTGAATATACTGTAATTTTTTTACATTTTATCAAAATTACATGTGCGTTGGTTGGAGAAATTTAATAAACTTATGAAAAATATTTCTGAAAAGTATTTGTTTTGTGATAGTTGGGCCCAATCCTGAAAGATGCATGGAAATCTTTTTTTATTACAATGGGAGTTTTGTGTATGAAAAGTTTATAGGATTTGGACCTTATGCTGTATGAAACACCTGAATCCTTATGTCACTGTTGTAAATATTCATTTGCTGCTGGAAATTTTTACACTTGCATCCTGCAAAAAGTGCCATTTTTAATGCTATTAAAAAAAATTGTACTTTTAAAATGTTTTGTTAGAAAATGTAAGTCCTGTTTACTGCCAGGATGTGAAATCTATACCACAGCATTGTAATTCACAGTGGCTGTCGCTCCCTAAAGCAACATTTCAGCAGTCTCTTGAAGGGTCAGATTCTGCACCCATTGAACAATGGCAAACTTTTCATTGATGTTAGTGGGTGCAGGATTTGGTTAATATTTTGTAGTACAAATACATTATCACTGAACCCATTAATTTTGCCTTTAAGTTTTCCACGACAGCTTCTAAAAGCTTAAAATGTCTTTAATTTTGCTATAAATTACCCGTTTTGAGCTGTGCAAGATTTGTTTGACTGGCTTGTATTGATTTTAAACCTAAGCAACATTGGATACAAATAATGTTTTTTTTGGGATTGTTTTCAGCAATAATTTAGAAGAAATAATAACTTCGAGGAAAAATGTGTTGCAATCATATTTGAGGAAAAAGGTAACCATTTAATAAATTGTAGCAGTTTATAAAACAAATACCCTTACTATTTATAATTTGACTGTGTGCTTATGGCTATGCAAGAACTGCAATTTAAAATTCCATTGTTATGCAATACTGTTGCATTACTTTAGCCCTATTGTTATGAATGAGGTGGAGACAGACACTTGCACACCTAATGTGTGGTCTATTTTTTGTCCAGTTGACTCATATATAATATAATATGCCAGGTTGACCTTTGCCTCAATGAACCAGTAAAGGGCTGATCCAAAGCCTATTAAAGTTAATTAAGTCTTTCCATTGACTTCACTGGGCTCTGGGTCAAATCCTAACTTATGACTGTATTGTGATATCCTTACTTATGCTGAGTAATACCTGACTGCAAGAATTCCTATTAACTTCAGTCAGAATGTTTTGTTGAGTAAAGGACTACTTCGTGCAAGTAAGGGTGTTAAAATCCAGTCCCTAGGATATATTATGTGAACCAGTTCGGGGGCTATTATTGCCCTTACTTGAAAAAACCTGTGTAAGGGCCAGGAAACTCCTGCTGCTTGGCAAAAGGAGCTGCAGTATGTTGTGAGAGGACATCCATTACGAGGACTTGAGATGCTTTCTCTGACGTTGCTTAGTTTCCAAAAAGAAATTGGCCGTACAGGAGAAATTATTCCTGCTACCACATTTCTTACTATGTAAAGAGAGAACCACCTATTTCCTCCGAGCAACATTCTCACATCTCAAAAGATAAGCACCTCTCAGCTTGTATAAACTCAGACCCATCTTGTAATGAAAATGCATTTGGCATCTTGTTTAGAAGTGTCCAGATTATGGAAGGAGAGATATCAGTGCTCTATTCACTGGCTTGGTCCATTATGTGTTACAGCTAACGAGAATAAAAATTGCTTTTCTAACTTGCACAGCAGCATTTTGTAGTGTGTTGTCGAAGTGGTAACTTAAGTGACAGACAAGACCCATCTGTAAAATACCATTTATGTTGTGCAGTGGCACTGCTGGCCTACATCGTAGCCCAGGTATGCTGCAATCTGTAAACATGTATGTGACATGGACTGCAGAATGTCTGTAGCTGTAACCCGTGTTGTTCTCAGGCTGGTAGTGATACTGGTTAACACAAATGGCATATCACAAACCACAGCACTAATGTACAGTTCTCCAGGTATAGGGCAAGTATAACAGTATATGCACAGTGTATCTGGATAGCCACATGTTGCAACTAACACAGTTCCATTTATTTAAATGATTGCTATGATTTTTGAACATATATACATATATGTTGAAATTCACATAACATTTTGCATTTAATGGACTTCCTGGGCCAAATTCTGCTGTATGATTTTGTAAATCTGGGGTACGGTAACTCCATTTATTGAAGGGTAGTGAAGCTAAATTTGGTAACTCTTTCAATGTTTATTTCGAAGTGGAACAACTTTTTTTTTTTTTTTTAATTTAAAGAATAAATAAATAGCAAAAAAACAAAACAAAAAAACACCAGGAAATGAAATACAATAAACTACGGCAATGCAAAATTATGGTGGAAATTCAAGCTTATGACTTCCACTGCAAAATAACTTGGCAACATTGCATGTATTTTATAGGGTTAACTCCTCCTCTTTACTGTACCTATGTGTAAGGCCTGGTTTAAACACAATAGTTTAATTAAAAGTATGATTTTAAACTGATTTTGTTAAATCAGTGTAGAATTTTGTGTTTTGGACAATCTTTAATTGACTTTAAACCTGGTTTGTGTTGACAGGAGCAAACTAAATGGACATAAACAGTTTTAAGCCAATATAAGTGTGTCCACAAAGGAGTTTTCACCAGGTTAACTAAAGCAATTTATGTGTAGACGGGCACGAAGAAGAAAGAAAGACAGAGCAGAGGCCACCTTCTCTCTGCACAAGCAGCGATGGAGAAATATCTCTTTTTGAAAAAGAGTATGTCAGGATGTGTGTCCAGCTAATCAAGAGAAGCCCATGCTACATCCCCAGGAGCCTGGGCTGTTGAAAAAGGGGCATGCATGTACCCCCCGGCAGGTGTGACAGTCGACAATGAGTCCTATCCACCAACAGGACAGCATGCACTTCACTCCTGCTCAAAGGAGCAAAAAAGTACACTCTACACTGGTGTGGTAACCCGCAGTGCAGAATCTTGTCTTATGCCAGTACGTCTAATTGCAGAGAGAACTCACTGGCCAGCCTCTCTGTTTATCTTCACATTGTTCGCTTGTTGCATCAGAGTAGGATTTGACCCATACTATATTAAGGCAGAAAAGTTATTCAGAATCCTTCAGGTCTTTTCGCAAAACTCCAGTTGTCTTAAACAAATGCCACATCATGAGAGGTGTTGTATACCTGCAGTTGCCAGTCTTCCATGAGAGAGGGAATCAATCAGCAATGTGGACTGGATGTGGTCCATAGAAAATATCACATGTACCAGTGCAGACAGTATTTGTGAGAACCTCAACTTTAAACTTTCTGATTTTGTGTGTTTTGTAAAACTCAGCTGCGCCATTGAATTAATGCAGTGTTTTGCAATTATACATCTTAAAACATTCTTGTGGGGGTAATTTGCAGTGCACTTCATTTACAGAGGATTGTCCCCCTTGCCCTCCCCCATTATAAGCTGTGTTAGCCGAGGCTGTGAATTGTGGCTTGGGATTAATTTTGCATACCTCTGTGTGATTATTATGCTTCAGTAGAGTAATTTAATGGATGAATGTGAATCTGGAGGAGGGATGATATAAAAGAGGATAAAGCTGGAGAATAGATTTCCATGTGCTATACAGCTCACGGGTCTTTATACTGCTGACTATTCTTATAGTTAGGAATCCTTGCCTCTTTGCTTAATTAGTCTATGGACCAGATTTTACTTAGATAACAACTGCTGCAGATGTGGTGATTTTCCTCCTCCTCTCAAGTGTATTTTAACTCTGCTGCCTTTGGTGTTTTGCCACAGTATGTTGGCTGCTAACTAAAGACTTTAACGCCTTGTTTAGGGAACTCATCATGGTATCATTCAGAATTTGAGTTGCCCAAAGCTAGATTTATGGTTGCAGGGGGGCATAGACAATAGTCTGTTTTTATTTAGGGGACAAGATGGGTGAGATAATAAATTTTTTTTTATGTGGGAAAGATACAGTTTTTAAATATTGTTCAAGATTTTGCCTTAACTGCAAGTATCCTCTGCAAGCTCTTTTAGGAGAAGGCCAGAGCAGACCATTTCATCAATATTTCTGCTGTCTTGAGTCTGTTAAATGTGTTAAATATCCTTGTGAAATGACTTTAGATGGCTGGGTACATTATAGGGCTTTTAAACTGTCTGGTAATGATGTCAGATACGCCAGGAATAAATAGTGAATGCTGAAGGATTCCCCCCCCATTTTTTTTTTTAAATTAAGCAATGATTTAGTGATCAATAGCAATAAAATAATCCAGGCACTGCATTAGTGGACAGTTACTGTCGTTCTCAAGTAGTTGTTTAACTTTAAAGATAAGCTTCATAGTGTGTTTTATGATAATAGTGATTGATGTTTTCCTCTGCTGATTTCTCTGTATTACGTTCTGTATCTTAGTCCGATATGTGCTGTATAATGCACCAGAGGTTTGCAGCTCTCTCCCCTGGAAACCTACTTCCTCCCATGCCTTACTGCTTAATTATATGACTAGATAGGATGAGGGATTTATATGTCGCTCAAAGATAACTTTGTTGTTTATATTTCTGTCTGGGTGCCTTCCTTACCTAGGGCTACAGCATACCTTCTGCTGTGAGATGTGGAGGGAAGGAAAAAATGGCTAGCAAGCATTCAAGGCGGTGGTGGAGAGGAGCCTGTGGCATTGTTCCCACATATAGGTTGTGCAAGCAAGGTCCTGTTTGTTACCAGCCTGCCTGTGACTTCACAGGCTGGGGTGACGGGAGGGAGCTGTTTGGCCAGAGGGGAGGGCGGAGCTGGTGGACAGCTGGTCTAGGCAGCAGCATCTCCCTTCAGCCCTGTAAAACTTCTGCTGGACATAATGCTGTCACTATTAACTCTTGTAGTATTTGCATGGGAATAGTAGTGAGTAAGGCAGAGGCCTGTGGTGGATATGCAGTACCCCATACTCGGGGTGTATGGGTTATCTTGACGAAAAGAGGACCAAGGTGATAGAGCAGAGGGCTTGGTAGAAAACCCTGAGCTGTATGGATTTCTCTGTGGATCGTGGGGCATCTGTGAATTTAGAGGGTCATGACACCATTTCTCTTGGTGAAACCAAGCTTAAACTTGGGACTTTGCTGAGCGATTTTTCTCCTCCCAGGACTTTGCTATAGCAGGGAATAATTTAACCCCAAAGTATGTGCATGTCAATCAAAGCCTCATCCTCTCCTCCTGCCTTGTGCATTCAGTGAAGACACCACCCAGTAGTAACATCACAAACCCAGGATGGTAACATCACTGAATGAATCTGCCACAATGTCTGACTAAGTTGGATGTGCAGGCTTGAAACCTTCTTTCTGTGCACCAGATATCCCAATGATCAGGTATAAAGGGAGAGAACTTGCATGATGACTTAATGGGGCTTTGATTAAATACTTCTAACCTTTGCCAGACTATGGTAGTAGTTCTTTAAATAGCTGCTTTTACGTTGTTTTACAATACTACTCCTCTTGTCTGTTTTAATAGTCTTATCTTGACATAAAAATAGAACATTCAGTTTTTCCTGAAATTACAAGGGTCAGTAGTTAATTGTGAGGATCTTAATTATTTTGCAAAGGGAAATAAAATGTCTTAAATGCATTGTAAATGCATACTGACTTATGCCTCAAAATCCTGGCTCCATCGAAGCAAATGGCAAAACTCTCATTTGGATTTTGCCCTAGGTTGTTTTACTACATGTCTGAGGTATGGGTCATAGGGTAGATCCTAAGCTAGTGTCAGTTATCATAGCCAAGGATTCTGTTCCTTTCTCTGTCCCCCATAACAGGGGCCCTCCAGTCTTCTCTCTGTGCCAGGGGTTCTGAGCCCCCCCACATTTTTCCCTTCTCCTCACACCAGGGTTTCCCATTTTCTACACCATACCAAATGCTCTGCGTTGTATGTCTCCCTTCCTCACACCCCAAAGTACATTTCTTTCTCCCAGGTTAGAAGGGAGGGATGGACAGCTGGTGCTTTCTTTCCCCCAACTGGAGGGATGTGCAGAGGTATTGTTATGATACAAGGTATTATGGGTGCCATCAACAGATGACAATGGCTCCATCTATCCCCCATTTTCCCTTTTTCAATGTACTGATTTGTCCCCAAAATCAATAGTTTTGACTTTTGATGCCTACAATAGTCCCTGAAATTCTGGAAATTGCCTGTATGTAACATGATAACTTTTGAACCTTGCATCCAATCAAACAGAGACGTGCAATCAAACTGAGTTATAAATCCTCTCAAGGTTGGCCAGTAATAATAAATGGAAATGGCTGACTGAAGCGTGAAGGCTTGTGCCCCTGAACTTCTCTGCTTCGTCATTTCTTGACTGGTAAAAGGGACATTGTGTAACCTCAGACTTGTTTCCAAATAATTTCTTAATATAATAATTTCTGAATTGCAGTGCATCAAATCTAATGCAGAGTTTTTAAAATAAGGGGCTTTGATCATCTTTTTCCTAATGATCTTAATTTGTATTCATAAACTCCACTCTGCAGCTTTTAATCCATTGGATAGTTGTATCATTAGTATCATGGAGGAGTAGCTGTTTAAATGACTTACTCTTGTATTATTGCTTTAGCCACTGTATCACATTTAAAAATTGAATGAAAACAAATTGTTACTGCAGTTTTAAGGTTTAAGAAATCCCAGACTCAAAGTTCCTACAGCATTTTTATGACACTCTGATGTACATATTTTTCAAAAGAGACAAAGAATGGAATTTTTAGACGTGCTCTGTATTGGCCTGACTGTTCCCTTTGAAGTCAATGGTAAAATAGGGGAAAAAGTTAGACCAAGACTGTGTGCTTTTGAAAATCCTAACTGAAGAATTTAAAGGGCCACTATGCAATACAGAATAGCTTTAGTGTTTTTTGTACAAGCTGTCTTCCAAAATATGGCATAGTTGCAAAGCTCAAATTAAAAAAAAAATAGAGGGAGTGACAAACTCACAGGTGCAGGCAAGGAAGCAGGGAGCTTTTCAGCTGAGAGAAAAGGACATCTGCAAGACGGAGAGATATCAGAATCTTCAGAGGTGAAGGCTCTTGTACCAACAAATTTAATCAGAATAATCATATGCTTACATTCTAGTGGTGTGTTTTTGTTTCTTTGTTTGTTCCCAGCCTGGCATCCAGGATGTCAGATTCTGTGTCTCTCTCTTTGGGTGAGATTCTGTCCTGGACTTCTAAGTCTTTGTTGTCTCCCCTACCCTGTCTTGCTCAATATTTGCAGCTACATTCTGTGTATAGTCTATATTTTACAACATGGCATGAAAATCTTGTCTGCTAACTCATGTCTGGGTTTCCATTCAGTGAAGTTACTGGGGCATTTACATTAATAATTGTAAGTGTGACACATAATCATTGTTACCTACTGCAATAGCAACAAATGTTTTCAAAATTTAGCTTGCTGTGTGTCTGAGTGATACTTTTTGTTTTGTAAGAGGATTTTTTTCGCTCTATCTTGATTAATACAAGAAAGGGAAGGATTGGATACTGTTTCAGATCAGTAGTCAGTAACTGCAGCTATATCTCAGTGGAGTGTGTATGAAAATTTGGGATTTTAAATATTCTCAGCCGATTCCTTCATTTTCAGTGGAATGATTCTTGAGCTTCATTGTTTTGTACAGCTTCAATAAAGTCAAGTACTAGAAATGTCCTTTTCTTTCGCAGAGCCAAAATGATTCCATCCCATGATTCAGGCAGCTCCATTGGAATGTTTGTTCTTCTGGTTTTTGGACTCTTTTCCTCCCCCCATTCCGGAATTATTATTATTGTGCAGTGGGATTATGCAGCTGTGTCATAAAGGGAATCTCACAAATCTCCTGCTAGAATCTTCATTTCCTGGCTTCTCAGAAGCATTCACTCCAGAGAATCAAATCAAATGTGTCTTTGATTTTGGTTTTGTTTCCTGACTTCCTGGGCCTTTGACAAGCACATAATGTCACTTTTAACCTATTTTAGTATCTATAGCCTTGAAGTTAATTTCCCCAAATCAGGACTTGGTACAGCAGTATATTGACTCAGACCTGCTATCAGTCCCAATGTGGCCTGAAATATCCTGGATTTCTTAACACTCCTGCGTTTTGACAGTCCTGATCAATGTGCTGGGGACTGTTGGACACTGGTGCCGAGAGTTTAAAAACTAGTCTCCTGTAGTAAGATGAGGTCCTGAATCATAAACCCTTATATCAGAGGCCTGGTATGAGGCCTAAGTCCTGAACTAATGTAATGGTCAAGACTTTGCTAACATAAAGCAAAGTTAAACTGTGAGCCAGAGGCAGGTCCTGCTCACAGAAGCTGGCAAGGAAAGGGCTGATGTTGCAAAAATACACATTAGAGATATAAACATATGGTAGGATGGTACCAGAACACTCTGATACTTGCACATTCCACACAGATAACAAGGAACAGGCTGGCCCATCCTAAAGACGGGAGCAAAAGGGTAATATGGTGGATAGAGTTGTTTTGTTTGAACCAACATGTACAAGATGGTGTGTGTGTGTGGGGGGGGGGGGAGACATCATACTGCTTAGAGCTGGAGTCTGCAACCTTTCAGAAGCGGTGTGCCGAGTCTTCATTTATTCACTTTAATTTAAGGTTTTGCGTGCCTGTAATACATTTTAATATTTTTAGAAGGTCTCTCTCTGTAAGGTTATATATTATATAACTAAACTAGTGTTGTATTGTAAAATAAACAAGGTTTTCAAAAGGTTTAAGAAGCTTCATTTAAAATTTAAATTAAAAAGTTGATCTTACATTGCCGGCCCGCTCAGGCCGCTGCTGGTCTGGGGTTCTGTTCACCTCGGCTGGCAGCGGGCTGAGCGGTGCCTGCGGCCGGGACCCTAGACCAGCAGTGGGCTGTGCGGGGCAGGCGGTCAGGACCCTAGACCAGCAGTGGGCTGAGCGGCCCAGCCCACTGCCGCTCAGTGGTTCCATCTGCTGGTTCCTGCCAGCTGGGATCCCAGCTGCCAGACCCTCTCAGCCTGCTGCCGGTCTGGGGTCCCGGCCCTGCCCACATACAGTGGGTACCTACCTTCTCCCTGGTTCTGGCCCATTCTCTTCCTCTCTCTGCACTGAGCTGAGGGTGGGAGTGCACTGAGCACAGGACTGGGGGTGAAGGGTCTGGCCAGGAGCTAGAATGTGGGAGGGGGCTCAGGGTTGGAGCAGGAGGTTTGAGTGTGGGGCACTTACCTGGGCAGCTCCCATTTGGTGCGAGGGGTGCAGGTGGGAATGTGGGGTGTGTGTATGCAGGAGCTCCCTTTTGGTGCTCAGGGTGGGGATGCGGGGGTTGCAAGAGTCAGGATTGAGGGGGCATGTGAGGGGGGTGCAGGTGGCAGGTCAGAGCGGGGTATATGTGGGGGTGCCAGAGTCAGGGCTGGGGTCGTGGGGGGGTGAAAAAGTCAAGCAGAGGGCTGGGTGTGTATGAGGAGGGGTACAGGGCACGGGCCTGGGGACTGTGCAGAGCTGAGTGTGTGTGTGGGGGGGGTTAGTGCAGGGGGCTGGAGGGGATATGCCCCTATTCCACCCCCACCTTCCTAAAGGCCCTGCCTCCGCTTCTTCTCTGCCTCCACCGGCAGCAGCAAACACGCTGACTCTGCTCCTTCCCGCCTCCATCTCTCGCAAGGGCTATCAGCTAATTGGCTGGCAGGGAGAGAGGGACAGAGGGGCAGGAACCTAGCACACTATGAGAAGAGGCAGGGGAGCCGGCAGGACCAAGCTTCTGCCCATACGCATGCGCAGCACATTCCATTAGGGTGTGCACCCAGGGAGTCCTGCCCCAGCCCCGCCCTGCCCCATCCACTCCCTCCTACTTCCCAGCCCCTGACTGCCCCCCTCAGAGCCTCCAACCCATCCTGCTCTTGTTCTCTGACTGCCCCCAGGCCCCACCACCTATCTAAGCCTTCTGTCTCCTTTCCTTGACCTCCCCTACAGACCCTATTCTCCTATCGTCCTCCTGACTGCCAATTCCCTTATCCATACGCTCGCTCGGTCCCCGACAGACCCACCGGACTCCCATGCCTATCCAACCGGTCCTGCCCTGACAGACCCAGAACTCCCGACCCACCAACCCCCCTGCTTCGCAACCCTCTCGCACACCACTTGCTCTTGAACAGGCCCCCCGCTCCAGAACTCCCATTCATACGCAACCACCCACTCCTTGTCCATGACCACCCCTCGCGGAGCCCCCCCCACTGTAACTGACCCTCCCAGGACCCTCCCTTGCTCCCTGTCCCCTGACTGCCCTGACCCCTATCTACCCCGCCACCCCGTTACAGACCCCAGGACTCCCATGCCCCATCCAATCCCCCCTGCTTCCTGACTGCCCCCTCCAGAGACCCCCTCGCCCTTAACCATCCTCCTTCCCGAGATCGCACCCTGTATCCAACCTACCCTGCTCCCTGTCCCCTGACTGCCCCCACCCCTTATCCAACCCCCCTGGCCCCAAACCCCTTACCATGAGGCTCTTAGCAGCAAGTTCTGCTCTGCACAGAGCCAGACATGCTGCCCACGGGAGCAGGCAGTCCCGCCCCTTAGAGTGCTGCGCGTGTGGCGACATGGCTCCAGAGGAGGGGGGAGCATGACTGTCTCCCCGCAGAGCCAAACACTGCCCTGTAGGAGCACACAGACCCACCCCTCAGAGTGCTGCACGTGCAGGGGCATGACTCCAGAGGAGAAGGAAGGCGGGGGAGGGGCTGGCGGTTTGCTGCATTCGGTTGGGTGCTCCAGCCCGGGAGTGCAGACCCCATGGCTTGCCATGCCGGGAGAGTGGGGCCATTTGCCTACCCCAGCATTAGGATGTGCCTGGGCACAGCCGGCACACCTTGTGTGCGTGCCTATGCTTCTGCCTTCTGCCCCTGTGGGGGAGGTGGGGAGGACGGAGAAGAGCGGGCCAGGCCGGACTGGGCAAGATTTTTAATGGCATGCTGCTGCCTGCTGGGACTCTGGCAGGCAGCAGCATGCCATTAAAAATCAGCTCGCGTGCCATCTTTGGCACGTGTGTCATAGGTTGCCGATCCCTGGCCTAGAGGATTGCACCTTGCTACATAGAAGGGTTGCACCTCAGTACGTCAGGAGTGATGCGTAAGTTGTTTGTATCTGTGTATAAGAACACATCCTTGGGGCAGTGTCCTCGTCTGGCCTAGGGGGCAGTGGAGAGTCCCGGCACTGACTGAGCCGGTCCATTGTCAAAGGGCACATATTCGTAGTATGTCCTTTAGAGTCTGCGGGAAACCATTACTGTGCTTTGTTTGACAATAAACCTGGCCGGATGCCTTTGCACCTTATCAGAGTCTGTAGTCACCGGGGATTCTCTCGGGGTCTGCTGTGTCAGCTATTTGCTCAGGGCTGGGACAGCACACAGAGGGAACACACACATGCATGCAGTCGACTGTTATCAACATTGAACAGAGCAGAGCACCACACTGCTGATGTCTGATGACGTCTCCCACTGCTGAAAGCCTCTGTACTGAGCAGACAAAAGGCTGAGAAGAGATAGGCAGAACACTTTTGACTAAATGTATTTTTGTCAAATGAAATTAATCTGTTTCATAAAACTGAGACATTTTGCAGAGAGGGATTGGTCTTGACAAAATTTTTGATTGGAACATTACTGATGTCCAGGACACTCTGTTTGCTTTAGAGAGAGCGAGCGAGAGCAAGCTGAAACCAGATGTTTTTGACACAATTCTGTTTTGAAAAAACTTCTGATTTTTTTTTTTTTTCCCCTCCAGAATGAAAGCAAACATCAAAAGCTGTCATGAAATGGAACTGTTGTCCTATGGACAGCTCTAGGAACAAAGAGAAAATTTGAAGCAGGGATTAGGTAACTGCTTGCTTTCTATCATGGGACAGTCTCTAATGCGAGCCCTGCAGCTGTTACAAGGATAGCGGTGGAGTGGTGGGGGCCTTTCGTCTCTTCCCAACACTTTTTTTCTTACTCATGACTCTCAGGACCTTGGGGTGAGACTCTCAGGTTTGCAATCAGAGGTGAGTGAAGACAGTGGTGAAATGAAAAATGAGAGGCATTCAAGGAGGTGAGGAGATCCATTCAGAGACAGTAAAAAGTAAGGAATGTTTCCCGAATGGGAGGAAGGCTCCTGCTGGCCTCCCCTGAAATTTCTGTGCAGATTAGGTGCAAACAGACCTACTGACCACCTCCTGAGCACTTTGGAGGACTGGGAGAACGCCTCTGGGCCTCTCCCCGGGAAGGCAGTTACAGAAAGGGGGGAGCTTGTTGAGGTAGGGAGGTTTGTGGTGGACTGGAAGATTGTGAGGGTCACGGAAGGCTCATTGGTTCAGCTGTGGTACTTGAATTTCAGGATGCGTCTCTGAATTCCAAATCTTCTGAGGTTTTCCCATCAGCATCCATTCTGAGTGCCTGTTAATTAAGCTAACTCCTGAAAATAACCTAAAATTCAGCAGAATGCATGTACGTCCCTCTGGTAGTGGTGCTCAAGCTGAAAACAATGAACACTTCCAGCAAGTGCAGCCATTTTCTTCAAATGGGAAAATGAATGAATAAATCAGAATGCCAAACCTGCGGGAAAAAACACAGAAATTGGGCTTGTTTTTGGCTTAATTGGCCTGTAACTTGTTGCTTGTTGTAGCTTGTTACTTCTTTTTTTGATCAGCTCTTGGCAAGCAGGAGCAAGGGGGGCAAGCAGGGGCAAAGGCGGGAGAGAGTCGGGTGCACAGTGGGCCCACCACAGTCCCAGACTGAACACCGGGGGAATCTAGTCACATAGAGTGTTGGGATTCTTAGGATTTGGCCTTGTTTCGAAATGGGGTTAGCTTGATTTTTGGCGTACTGTGAAATTTGGGGTGCTTATTTAGTTTGTGAAAGTTGTTAACTGTGGAATGAATCCTATAGTCCTCCTCCATTCCCCTGTGCAAGCATGTGCGCCTTTGGGGGAGAAACTTGTAGGAGCGCCTAGTTTCAGTGTTGGGAGTACGTGACTGATCCCACCCTCCTGACTTAGAGATGACAGTGGTTCGCATGCATTCTTAATAAGAGAAATTGGTTTCCTCAATCATTTCCAAGCTCTGTGATGCAGTCTCCTGCTGGGATGGAGGTGGGGGTGGGGGAGAGAGAGAGACCTACATTCAATGCCAAGCTCTAGTGTAGAATTGCAGAGCATTATTCCTAACTCTGGGCTAGACCTTAATATCACGCTATGGGTAAAAGATGACTGAAACACTGAGTGTTTTGGATCTAATGACACATTTTCCCCACATTTTCTTCCACCAAAACAATGGTGAAGAGTGGAGCTGCTTGAATAACATAACAGATTTATTTGAATAATTTGAGAATGGATGCAAAAATTAACCAACATTTTTTTCTTGACTAATATTGTTTCAGCGGGTTTAATAAGGACACCAATTGAAAAGGAATTTCAGACAGATCACTTCTGTTACCAAAAAATATATAGTTTTTTAGTGACCACTAACCAAATTATTTAGCAAGCTTTTATTCTACTTCAGTACTTAGACAATTGACAGCCCTGGAAACCGTAACCATTAAACAGGTACATCAAGAGCAGCAGCAGTGCAAGCTGCTCCTGCTGCCCCATCAATCTGTCTTGACCTTTATCTGGAAGAACCCCCTACTGTGCATAGAAGTAAGGTTACTGCCTGGCTGTTTTTTTTGCTTTTTTTTTTTTTTTAAATGGATTTCCCACTTGTCAGAAAAATGAATTTAATCTGCCAGGTTTGTTTTTTTTTTTTTTACACGGGTCTAAAGATTTGCATTATTATCACAATACACTTGGATAGCTAATGTTAAAAATTTCTCTGTCCAGCTAAGTGTTCTCACTTCCGGAGCTGAAATGATAACAGATCAAAACTGTTGAAAATATAGCGGCTGTCTGCCCACTAACACGCAAGCGCACCGTGTGTGTGTGTGTGTGTGAGAGAGAGGGTTTGAGTCATGTGAGAGTTAGGAGACATGTTATCCATCTTACTATACTATAAGTGGCTGTTGCGGGGCGGGGGGCGGAGTTGCCTTGTGGTTGGGGTTGCAGTAGGCTTGCCTTGGGGAGTTGCTGGGATTTTTGCATTCAGAGGTGGCAACCTTACATAGAAGAGGTAATTCACTTTCCAACCCCATCAGTCCTTGGTCTCTGTTCCAAGACTTCCTATGTGTGCCTATAAATAACAGCTGTAGAAGTGGATTTACGTATGTGGACATATGTCCACCAGTAGCTGGATTGAGACCACCAATCCATTTCCCTTAGGACACCAAACAACCGGTTTACCTATTTTACTTTATTTGGCTGTATTTGAATCAGTGACCTACTCTAGCCTCCAAAGGCTCCATATCCCATGAGAAGATTCAGTCACCCATGGGGCTTTTATTTTGGTCATCTGATGTGTGTTTTCTAAATGAGCTTTCATTTAAAAATAATCTCACCTAAAAATGTGAATATATGGCCAAAAGGATTAGGAAAACCCTAAGCACTGGAAGACTGTGTGCAAGTGGAACTTGGTTAAACGTGGAATCATTCACAAGAACATGTTTCCATTGACCATGCCATTTGGTATATGAAAGAACTATAAGGACTTCACCTTCATGATCTTTGTCACTTACAACTCTTATGTGGGTGAGATCCTGGGGAGATGCACAAAGATGAACCAGGGAGCCACAAAGATGGCTTAATGCTACCTTTGTATTCCCCCATCCCCAGGCTTGTGCTGAGCTCAGCTCACTGATCTGTATAATCGGGGCCTGTAAAATTAACCACCAAAATGACTTACTCTAACTAATTACCTGCACAGGTCACATCACTTGTTAAGTTCATTTCAGAAATACCTTCCTGGCCTTTGATGGCAGGTCTCCTTCCATACATAGACAGCATGCCATCACATATGACACATGCTATTGCAACACCTGTGATAACTGCCATTTTATGCTACATTTAGGGCCCATCTGCACAGGCCAGTTGACCATCATCTGGGGTTGTGTTAGAACGCAATAGTAAGAAGTTGAGAATTCTACTCTTTGGCCTTGGATTTCATTGCTTAAGATTATTTCCCCCTCCCCCTGAGTATTATTATATCTAAAAACTCCCATGTCTCTTGTTTTTAAACATGAGGAATCCAAGTACATAAATAACTGTATCAGCAAAAAGGAACAATAGAATAATTTACAGTAGTAACATACAATCACTAGTAGTAAATTTTCCCCCTTTCTTTTGAATAAAAAATAACCTTTTTAACAACATTTATTTAATTTCCAAGTAACAGACCCAATATCCCTGGCACTTTTGTTAAAATGATGGAAGTATAACTTCCTTTTTCAATTACTCTGTGGTGCTGCACAGAACAGCACATTATTTAAAATTAAGACACAACACCAAAGTCCTATTTACAATTTTTGGTCGTTCATTGGTTTGAGGGTAGTTATTAGAACAATTAAAGAAGCAGGACCAAATTAACATGAATTTCTTGGGATTCTTTGTTTCAAAGATTGAGTTTTTCCATTTCTAACATGTACCTTACTTGTGGTAACCAATTTGTGTAAGAAGATGCCCTTATTATGAGAGATTTCCCAACTAGAAATAACAGTCAAACTAGTGTTTTTGGTTTTTCTCATCCTGTTTCTCAGAATTTTCTGTGCAAGTGTTATTGCTTCTGGTTGCAATTTAATATTTGGCTTACTAGTGATCTTCCCAATTACCTTGATTATCTAAAAATATGCTATTTTGGAACAGGTCTATAGAATATATTCTAAAGTGCTTTATTACCTGTCTGATTTATGATCTCCCTACTGGGATAATGCTATATTCTGCATAAGAATTTTTATTGTGGATTGGTTACAAGCCATTGCAGAACTTCTTGTATAACTGAAAACGCATTGCCATTCTTCTGATTCTAATGCAATGTTCAAAGCTTTTTCCCCTCTGGAAGTTACAACATCTACTACTTGTCACAAAGGCCTGAATACACAAAAAGGAGTGTCATAACACTTAATTTTGATGCACCTAGAAAATCATTGTGATCCACAAAGCTGAGTGAGGTGCCTAAGTTTCTGTGCAGTGAAAGGGGAGAAATAGACACCTTAGAATATGATTCACAAAAGCCAGCGTGCTAGCTAGAGAGCTCCTAAGCTAGCCAAAGGGAGATACTGATGATAGGAGTGTGTGCTAAACTCTATGTCATCTTGGAGATTAGTCCCTAAATCCAGACTGCAGGAAGGCACTTATCTTATTTGGGAGTCTCAGCTGCAAACCCTCTCTTGGCACTGGGCACCTGCACTGTTAGCAGCAGAAGCAGCCTGGTAAGGGGGAGGAGGACTTACCTCATAACTTGTAGCCCAGTGGTTAGGCTATTTTCTTCAGAGGTGGGAAAGCCTGGTTCTCGTCCCCCTTCTGTCTTGGAGGGAGGGAGGAGAAGGGATTGGAACAGGGATCTGCTACCTTTAGGAGGGTGCTCTTAACCATTGGGCTATGGGATTTTGGAACATGGGGCTCCCTCAGTCTTCCCTGTTGAAACTGTTGCACTCTGGATAAATAAGAAAAGAGTCATTAAAACAAGGGGAATGGATCCTGGGTTTCCTACCTTTCAGGTAAATTCTCTAACCTCCAGACTACCAAATTGTTTGTACGTCTGAGTGCTCTCTTTTTCTTCGAGTCATTTGGGCCAGAGCGAGCGAGCGAGTTTATAATGTAGACGTAGCCTCAGCAGCTTCATGCACTGTGCACTTCCCGGTTGTTTTGTGTGAACTCATCTGAGTGGCCCAGTCCAATAGGTACCCTCTGACCAGGCCTATTGGATGAGGCCCTGCACCTGACTTAGGCAGCCAAATGCCTCTCTTTTCCTGGGTTGTGACAGGCTCCTGAATGCCTAGAGAGAGTCATGCCCAGAGGCAGAAACGTAGGCACCTCGCAGACTTTTACTCTGAAAACTTAGGCGTGGAGTGATTTAGGGCCTGCAGGGTTCGGTGGGAGTTTTGTGCATTTCAGTGATTCCAAAACTGGGACTCAGGCACCTAGAAGAGGGACTTAAGGCACATACTCCTTTTGTGCCATCAGGCCAAAGTCCCTAAAATCGTGCACTTTTCTTTCTGAGTCGCCTGTACATTGATGGAGTGCTTCCTTGACTAAAATGGCAGTTAAAGTGAAGGAGTCTGAGAGATTAGAACCAGCACTCTCACCTGAGCTTGCTTAGTGCTGATACCTGCACTATCCAGTTGGAATGGAATTGGCCAAATTCAACCCACGTTCCATTGTCGCCTATGGAGTTACACTAGAGATTAATTTGGCCCCTGCTGTTTATCGTACTGTTTTTAACTATTTTGTCTAAATTGGTAAAAAACAAACAAACTTTTTTTGGTTTAATGATCATGACTCCTCATCTTGTAAATCAACAATAGAGGAATCATTATTCTAGTTCATTTATTCACTGAGGATCTCGGTGTGCCCTCTTTACTCACGGTGACTGGGACCTTGCTCTTCTAACAGTCCCAGTGGCTACTACTTGCTGTAAGAGTTGGGAGCATAGTCAGTCCCTAAAGCTGAGGGGAAGTTTCAATGTTTTCTCCTCTTTCCCTTCATCTTGTCATTACAGTTCTGGCATGTGGGAAGAGTGGAGAAACTTTGCAAATATGACATAAACAATACAATCCGTCAGGCTTTCAGACTTTGATACTGTTTGTATTAAAGCCCTTTGAGTGAATAAAAGCTTCTATTTTGACTATTAATAAAAAAAGATGGTCAGTTGATGTTATAGTGCATCTTGAGAGTGCTTTGAAAATGCTGTTACATATTTTGATCAAGCTAAATCACAGACTGGGTTTAAAGGATTTATTTTCCTGGCAATATACAAGTACAAGATGAATATGGAAAAATTGCACTGTTAGAGACTTCCCTGAAAGAAGCTGATGATAACTGTTTGCAAAAGAAACCACTAGATTCCCTAACCTTAATTTCCCCTCCCAAAAAATGTTTTCTAAAAAGATGTAGAGTAACAGTCCGGCAAGGTGGTAGGATTTAAACCCCATTTATGGATGCAGCAATAAAAGCCTTGCATAAAGCTGCTGAGGCCAGGTCTCTACTATAAACTTTTGTCTGCATAGTAATGTTGGTTTGGGGTCTGATTTCTAATTGTTTATCTCATGACATTTCTGGGGAACTGGAATAAGCTGTATCTGCGAAAGCACGCTTGCTGGTATAAGCCACATCTGGGGTAGGAGAATATAGACCAGGCCCAAGTATATTTTGCTGTCATTGTGGTTGGTGTGGCTTCCTCTAGGATGTGAGAGGTGAGTATGACAGGGATTCGAGGGCTGTATTTTGCCCACTCCTGGTTTAGACAGTCAGCTCATCTGAGCAGGGGCTGTCTTACTCTGTGTTTGTATAGTGCCTCGCATAATAAGGCCATTATTGTGGTAGGGGCCTCTTAGTGCTACTGTAATAACAACAGCAACAGCTAGGCTTGGAGAGAAAACTTAGACTGAGGTTTATATACCGTTGTTATATGAAATGCTACTAAAGCCAAAATTTAGGGGTTAAATTTGACCCTACATAGACTTTATTTGAAAGCCACCTACTCATAAAAAAGAAGCATGTCTAACCTCTCTGCATCCCTCCACGCCCACTCCCAGTGACATTTCTCTGAGAAATGCCAGTGCTGTAAATCCAAAGTTTGTCGTTTTTGTGGAGCAGGAGTATAAGGGGAGAACAGTATTGTCATTGACACTGACTGGTGCTAATCTGTAAATATAGAACAAAAATAACTCTTGGGAAATTTTTTTGCACTGTTTTTTGTTCCCAGCCAAACAATTTGTGTAATGTAAACAGAAGCTTAGTATATCCTGCTACACAATGACATGATATGCACTAGAATGCTTCGAAAAATGGAATGCTTTGCTCTTGGATTAGACAGTCTAATCATGGTAATGGATTTTTAAGGACATGACTGCTGTATATCTGGGGCCATCTTCTGTCCTTGGTTACACCCTAGGGTGACCAGGTGTCTGGTTTTCAACTGGAACACCTGGTCAAAAAGGGACCCAGGCGACTCCTCTCAGCACCGCCAACTGGGCCATTAAAAGTCCGGTCAGCGGTGCCGCGGTGCTAAGGCAGGCTAGTCCCTAGCTGTCCTGGCTGGCACCGTGCTGCACTCTGGAAATGGCCAGCAGCTTCGACTCCTGTGGGGGGAGAGGGGTCATGGGGCTCTGCATGCTGCCCCTGCACCAAGCACTGGTTCTGCACTCCCACTTTCCGAGCTGGGGGGGGCGGTGCCTGCAGGCGAGAACAACACGTAGAGTCTCCTTCTCTGCCCCACCCCCGGCCTAGGACCTGGACCTGCTGTCTGCTTCCAGGATGCCAGGACAGGCGGGCAGTGTGCCTTAGCCCCTACGCTGCGCCACTAACCAGGAGCCATCCGAGATAAGCCCATGCCCCAACCTTGAGCCCCAACCCCGTGCCCCAGCCTGGAGTCCCCCCCAAACCCAGAGCACGCTCCTGCATCCCAAAGCCCTCATCCCTGGCCACACCCCAGCGCCTACACTCCCATCCCAGAGCCCTCATCCCTGGCCACACCCCAGAGCCCACACTCCCATCCCAGAACCCTCACCCCTTACCCTGGCCCAGAGACCTCTCCCATACCCTGAACCCCTGGCCCCACCCCAGAGCCCTCACTCCCTCCTGCACCCCAAACCCCTGCCTCAACCCGCAACCCCCTCCTACACTCCAAATCCCTCAGCTCGAACCCCAGCCTGGAGCACCCTAATCCCCTCATCCCCAGCCCCACTCTGGAGCCCTCACCCCCTTCCACACCTCACCCCGCAGCCGCCTCCTTCACTCTGAATCCCTTGGCCCCAGCCTGGAACCTCCTCCTACACCCCTCATCCCCAGCCTTATTCCAGAGCTCGCACCCCCAGCTGGAGAACATCACCCCCTCCCACACCCCAACTCCCTGCCCCAGCCCAGAACCCCCTCTTGCACCCTGAACTCCCCATTTCTGGACCCACCCCAGAGCCCACACCGCCAGTTAGAATGTAGTGAATGGGAGGCGGGGTCTCAGGGAAGGGGCGGGGCTAGGATGTTCGGTTTTATGCAACTAGAAAGTTGGCAACCCTATTACACCTCCACAATCCTCACTGCATTAGGAATGTAAATCACCACAAAACTAGATTCACTGAGCTGAATTCTGCCCTCAGTTACTCCCGTGCAATTTGGGACTTCACAACTGTGACCGAGGGCAGATTGTGGTAGGCCAATGCGTATAATCTTGTGGTGGTTTGCATTACAAATGTAGGCCTCTCTTACTACTGGTCCGGAGAGGAGCAGAACTATGAGTATGTGGTGGAATTGGAGGGTGTGGGCATAGAGACGGGAAAAATCGTTGAGCAGTGACATCTTCCCCAGTGTGTAGCTACCTCTAATTATGCGTGGTTGGGGAGTGGTAAGTAGAGGGTGTGGAGAAGTTTGAATTGGAGGGCTGCTGTGTGGCATTCTCCTCTACAAGTTATGATGCATTTTGCACTGTGAATTAAAATTTCTCTGAGCAACATCAACTCTCTTTCTATGGCTGAGGAATCATTGGATGGGTGGGGCCACTAATGGCAGCATGAGATACTTGTCACACTGCCTGTTTTGGGGGATCTGAGGCAGGGAGTGTAAGAAGCTCCCCTAAACCGATGAATTTTGGGATTCGAATGAAATTTCCCCTTGAGTTGGTGGGACAAACCCATATGACAGCTGGGATGACCATCAAAGAGAATTACTTTATCTAGCTGCAGTGAGGGGCAGCCATCATCAACAAAATGCTTAAAAACCTGAGGAAAATGCCCCTTCTGCTCCCTCCTGTGGTTGTGCCACTGATCCTCAGGCTCTCCTTGATCACTGGGCCTCATGTCCTGCTGAATGGGCATCACGGCCATGCCCACTACTGCAGACAGGAGCTGGCTGCAGAGGTTAGCCCTGTTCAGAGCTCCGTGGGCCAGAGAAGTAAGCTGATTTACACCGCCTGAGAATCCAGCCCCATATTTTTTTAAACAACTAGAACCAAACTTCAAAATGTCAATTCCCAACTTGCATTTGCAAATAACTGCAATTGAACGCTTTGATTGATTCTTAGACTTTAATCCTGTGGCTGCCAGACCATGCCTTCACTTCCTGGTTTGAGGAGTAAAGGCTTCTGCTCCCTTCCATCACATCAAGCCCTCAGTAATAGTAGGAGGGAGGAAGGCAGAGTGCCATCTTAGGGCTTGCCTAGATTATATTGTGTTCAGATACAATGGTCTAGTGTTGGGTTAGCTGACATGAGGCTGGTCAGTGCAGACCAGGGCAAAACCAATACTGCCAACATCAAGTGCTTAAAATTTATGAGTTCGGCCCCAAGAAAATCATGATTGGCTTAAAAATCATGAGATTTTAAACAGTAAATGTGAGGTTCTTTTGTTTGTCTTGTGGTTTCTGGACCTTTATGCTTGGCTGTTTTCTCATGCTTTTTCTCACAACCATCACGGCTAGAAACTTGTTTTTTAAAACTGAGATTCTCATGTAATTACTTGACCCTAGGATCTCGGGCATTAATAAGAACACCAGATATCATGAGAAAGTTGTAACGCTGAAAACCCTGTGAAACCTCATGTCAGATAATCGTGATTAAACTCTGGGATCAAATAAACTTTTTTTTCAAAGGCCAGTTTAGACTCTTAAAGAAGGTTGTGTGTTTTTTTTTTTTTTTAAACTTCTATTACTGAGAACAACAACTTTTATTGACCTGTGCCGAGCTCATTGCAGGATTGGGCCCTCACTACCTGTAGTGTAGTTTTGATAGCAAGCTGTTGGGCATTTTCTAACTCAGATCAATGGAAACTAAATTATTAAACACAACACAATTCTGGGATAAATCTAAGAGCTTGAAAATGTAGGCTGACCATCAGGAGAAACTTCCTGATATTTACATCTATTGCATTGTGAAATAATCTCCCAAGGGAAGGGGTGAAAAACCCCATTGTCTGAGAAACTGAATAAAGTTCTAGTAAAGGAACTAACCTCCATTGTCCCTCAGGGAATTAATTAGATGACCTAACAGAGGATTTTATATTTCTAATTTCTATCATTGCTTCGTTTTCCTTTTTACGGTTTGTTCTTTTTCTCCCTAAACCCACATTCAGCTGGCCAGAACAGCAGGCTGGAATGATTACTGGGAAGCTTTTAGGAGGGGAAAATGACAGCATGAATGGAATTCTGAGAAACCTGTAAGCAGGAAAGCAGCTAAGGAAGACTGATATAAAAGTTATTTTAAGTAGAACTGCTTCATGGAGAGGACCTGTAGAGGGAATTAAAAATTGGGATTGTGTCCTGTCTTGGTTCTTGATGTGCAAAGAGAGCCTGAAATTTTGTTTTGAAATGTCTACTGCTACTTCTTGTTTTTACATTAGAAATTTGGTCTCACCTACCTTGTTTTTCCTAGGGTGGTTTATGGATGATTAGAGAATTTACAGGTGTTTGATATTAGATACAGTGAAACCTGATTAATTGAAAGAGCAAGTGGCTTTTTTTGATTCAGATTGTTGAAATTCTTGGTGGGTTTTCCCTTCCCAGTTTATGTTCAGTTCAACCTGTTTAATTCAAACACTCTCAGACTGTTGGAAGAAACGATCTTTGTTAAAGGTTCTACACTTCCACTAGATCAACAAAAGTTTTAGTTCACATCTGTAGGTTGTCTAACTGAGACCACTAGGAAAAATGCAGAGTTGACAAGAGTTTATATTCTTGCTATTTCTAAGGTTACAGAAAAATATTAATGCCCCACCCTCAAATCTTAACTCCTCCCCGAAACCTTTCAGACAAAGTAGCAAAAAATAAAAAAAGTGGACAGACTCGTCCCCTCCCTCCCCCATTTGCAGGTTGCTTTGGAGTTTTTGTACAGTTTCCACTGTTCAGTCACTTATGGTGATGCGCCTCTATAAAGGCTTGTCTACATGAGGACACCCAGGAAAAGTAAAATGAATTAACTAAAGGTGTGACGTTAAAGTGCTTTAAGTTCTGTGTGGATGATCTCATTCAAAAGTACAGTGGTCTTAGTTCGCTTTAGCTTAATACCCACACCTTTAGTTAATTAGTCTTAATTTGCCTGAGTGTTCTCAAGCAGGCAAACCTTAAGACATCTGTGCTTTGAAGCAGGTTCAGATTTCTAGGCATTTTGCTATCAATAGTCAATGGAGAGGAAGGGACCAAGTGCATTTGTGTTTGGTTTTCCTGCTAGAGCTTCTGCAGGCCACAAACAACACTAGTGTAGTCTCCATCTTCTGACTCAGGACCTGATCCAGTGCCCATCAGAGTCAGTGTATAGATTTACATTCATTTCCATGAACATAGAATCAGGCCTGTGTAATAATATGCATTCATATTGCAACTGAGTAGGGAGAGTATAAAAGAGTTGTCTAGGAAAAAGTGGTTATGTCCAAAGTTAGTTAGTTTCTTTACTTTCTCTTAGCTGGGGGAAGAAACTTGATAGAACAGAGTGTTAGTCTGGGCCACCTCAACAGAAATTAAGTGTAGGCAGGAAATAAAACAGTTAAATCAGTTTTTAAGTGGACTCTTGCTAGTTGAGTTGATATTTAAACAAACCCCAGGTAGGTTGCTACAATGACTGCTTACAGGCAAAGTAAGTGTCTGTAGGACCAACTTGGACTGAATCTGTCGCCCAAAATGGTGTAATTCTGATAGGTTAACCTTTTTTAAAGTTTCCTCTGCACTCACTCAAGACTGTGAATTCCTAAGAAGAACAGGAGTACTTGTGGCACCTTAGAGACTAACAAATTTATTTCAGCATAAGCTTTCATGGGCTACAGCTCACTTCTTTGGATGCATAGAATTCCTAATGGAATTGTCCCAAAATAATGATGATGGGGGGAGGAGAGGGAGGGTTCTTGAAGTATCAAAGCATAAAAGAGTATAACGATTGTCTGCAAATATTCAAGCAGCAAGTAAAACCACTACTTTGCAGCCCTACAGCATTCACTGACATCACAGTGACCGCAGTAGCCATTCTGCTAACAAGAACATTCAATAGCATAATGTAAATAATTTTTCCCCAGTGGACAAGATGAATAAGATTAAAATACAATATTTGCCCAGCGTGATTTTGAGACTCTAGTTTGTTTGAAGGTAGACAGTAGAAATACAAGTCCAGTAGTTGCATCTTCTGTCAAAATGTACAAACTCTACATCTTGGATAGAAATCATGTGTCGCTGTAGCCCTCTTTAGGTTTAGAGAGCATGGCCCTTTCAGACCATTTCAGACCTTTCCTGAGGGAAAGGAAGTGCTGATTAGTGCAGGGTGTGGAGAGTGGAAGAGCGACTGTGTGTGTGTTTGTATGTTTGTGTCTCCAGCAAGCAGACCCTCATATAGTGAAGCAGCCGAGAACCAGCCCGAAGCTTGGGAGGGACAGAGTGGCCGACTGGGATGCCCAAGGACAGGATCCAGTGGGAACACCGCGCCAGAGAAGAATCACCCAAGAAGGATAAACCAGAGCTGGACCCAGTGTCACTGCTGCCAAGAGGTGTAGGGGGCCATGAGTATTGGGGCTTGTGACCTTGCATTGAGAATAAGGAGGGAGGCTGGAGGGGTTTGCAGAGAACAGCAGAAAAGGGCACCAGTGGGGTTTGCTGGGGAAAGTTTGCTGATACCAAAGGTGATTAGGAGCACCCAGGACTCCTTGCCACACTAGATCCCTACCCAGGATTCCTGAACTCTGAGTGTAGATGCACTGCTCCGTGCCTGTCCTTTCATATTGTAGTAGCTGGGCCCGTGAGGCTTTGTGTGGAGTATAACCCTGTTTTACCACTCCTACATATACCTCTATTGTGGGGTTTTTTTCATTTATCTCTCTGTGGGTACATCTAGACTACCCACCGTATCGGCGGGTAGCGATCGATTTCTCGGGGATCTGTATCGATCACTGAAAGCGCTCCCGTTGACTCCGGAACTCCACCAGCATGAACTTCGGTAGCGGAGTCGACAGGGGGAGCTGCAGATGTCGATCCCGCGCTGTGAGGATGAGAGAGAGATCGATCTAAGATACTTTGACTTCAGCTACGCTATTCACATAGCTGAAGTGGCGTATCTTAGATCGATACCCCCCCAGTGTAGACCAGCCCTGAGAATAAACATTTCCTTTTCCTATGTTCATTGTACTATTCCTGTGTGTGTGTGTGTGTGTGTGTGTGTTAACTCGAAGGAGTTTGGAAGAGATGGCCCTGAAGTGGAAGGGAGTTTCCCTTCCATGTTCCTACACACTCCTTTTCTTGGACTGAGCTGCCTGCAAAGCAGACTCTATCTTTGGTCATGAAGGCACTAAAATTACATCTATAAAACCTCTCACATAGCGTACTATTCCCACTGTACCAGTGAACTCAGCTTTAACTTATGCAACCAGCAATAAACACAGTATGAACTCCGTATACCCTTGTGTGTTGCTGAATTTTTTATGGAGTATCCACCCACCAAACTATGTGTAGATTCACTGCAAAACAAAGTCTATGTGCATGTGCACATAAAGTCAAATTAAGCCCCATGTATTGTATGCATCTTCCTCAGAATGTGGCGATAGCAGAGATGGCACTGATGCTTTCACGTTCATTATAATGGCAATTGTCATTTTAGATGGGGTGCATAAATGTTTCCATTGTAACCCTGATCGAACCTGAATATAACTTTCTGAAAAGCTCACCTTTTGTATTTTGTAGTTTGTATGTGCGGAGGCTGCTAGGGGCAGTGTGCTGGGAGAGAAGCTGAGCCCTGTTTAGGGGGCGGGGCTTACCTGCTTAGGGGTCCTATAAAAGTAGCCAGCCA